>NC_082385.1:20221715-20231715 GCF_031168955.1 Gadus macrocephalus
CACACAGACACCCCCCCCCCCCCCCACACACACACACACACACACACATACACACCCCACACACACCAACCCGGTATCACGCCAAGGCGTAAAATAGATACGTTTGTCCACATCGCAAGGCGTGTTCAGGGTCACGCTTTGCTCGAGCAAAGCGTGACCCTGAACACGAAATGACCTCTTCTCCATTCGAAATGAATGGGGGAATAGCACCAACAGGGGGCGATACGTTCTCCTAGCATTTGGTGAAATTGTTACGTAGCCTATATTAATCTTTATTATCTGAAAGGGAAATGCAATATTTTAGGCAGATACACCATTAAACGTGTTTCTAATGACATTTCTAGCGAGAAATGTACAATTTCTTTGCATAATCTTCAGTCAGTGAATGTGTATGATCTTTATTAATCTTTATTATCTGAATGGGAAATGCAATATTTTAGGACCGATTCACCGTTAAACGTGTTTCAAATAACATTTCTAGCGAGAAATATACTTTTTACTTGCATAATCTTCAGTCAGTGATTGTGTCTGATCATTAGTTTTATAGTTATTAGGAAGATTTCATCAGCTCGCTCGCATGTTTCAACGACTTCCGGTTGCTAGGGACGCAGCCGCTGCTTTCGCTAAACTAGCAGCTCGCGTTTTTCCTGCGTTTGTGTTATTAAACCGTTACTTTATGTAACTTTTAATGACATCATCTTGTTAAAAACACGTTTATCTGAGAGCCAACCCAGTCGCCAAAAGCATACGTTGACAGTGTACGTTTTCGTGAACACTGGATTACGTCGCATTTCAACATAAAATAGCGTGTTGAGCACACACACACACACACACACACACACACACACACACACACACACACACACACACACACACACACAATGCATTTCGCTGCTAATGGATTTTGAACGGTATGTGCAGGCAGGACCTGGCAACCCTGCGCTGTTGCACGAGGTGCTGAAATGCTCCGGAACAGATCTGAAAATAAATAATAAATAAAAATAACCGTGCTCCAAAGAACGAAATGTAAACCAATGCATTCTGAATGGGAGCGTTTCTCCGATTTTTCCATGCTACACAGGACGAAATGTAAACCCATGCAAATAAAGACTTCATGGTCATAATAATTTAAATATCATTAATCTCCTGAGTGTGTAGGGTGGTATTCTATTTTATCATCCAGTCACTTGACCGCCCCCTCTAATCCTTATGGCTCCAAAAACAACACCGCAAAGGAGCTGCCGTCAATTGTGTTGTTTTTGTCGTAAACCAGGGTCCGATGGTTTAAAAATAGACAGATATTCCAAGGTATCCTTAAAAGGCAGCTTGGATGTTTTTATTTTCTGCAGTTTAGACTTCTTCTATAACCTATTTTTGAAAGCAAAACAGCAAGCTCAGGATTATTTGAAACAATTTATTAAATAAATATTTATGAGAGGTCATTCCTTCTCCTGAGTTTGCTTCCTATTTATGTCTAGTGCACACCCCTACTGCCCACAAGCATCCCCCCCCCCCCCTCCCCATATGGATTTGGAGAATTGTTGCCACGTCCCAGTGGTGGAGGTACATGAAAGAGGGCATTCAATTATACTACAATGATCAATTAGGAGGCCGAAGCCCTAAAGGAAGTGATGCAATAGGTGACTTAGTCGACAACATTTAAGTAAGCTGTACCTTGGGGTCTCTTATACATCAAAGGGGGTCACAAAGGACGCATATACGCTTCAACCTGTGGCTCCAGCCATACAGGAAATGACTCAGCAAGTGCTCAATCTCGTTGCACCTCACCCAGCGGCTCGCTTGCAAGATTTTGGCCTGAAGTTCTTCCCAGACCTACACCGTAGCCATCCAACCTGCATATATGAGAATCAGGCCTCTCTTTAATAATGACAAAAACTTATCAGGGAAATACACATTCACTTTTGTTATCTCATAAGCGGCGTGGTGCCGGCTCCTTTTGACCTTTTGACCCCGGACTTCTGGGGGAATAGCTGAATCAATTCATTAGTCAATCAAAAGTATGTAAATATCTTCCCGGTGGCGTAAGAGGGCGAACAAGGTGTCCTTCAACATCTACGCTTCCAGGCGATTGCAACGGTGCCACACATGAACATATTCGAACATGTTTAATGGTAGTATTTAGCTGTCGAAATGTTATTTAGCATCTACACGTTGAGCTGAGTCCAATGACACCAAGCATGACACTCTAGCAAATGGTAACATGTATTTTACATGGTACACCTAGGTCTAGGACATGATCTCGGTGTGGCAAGAGGGCGAGCTTGATCTCATTGGACTCAGCTTAACGTGTAGATGCTAAATAACATGTAATTTGTCAAAAATCTCCATCGGGAAGCAAATCTATAGCTGGTCATTATTGATAAAGGCCTCCAAAATCGACAGCTAATTACTACCCCGAAACATTCAAATATGATCATGTGTGGCACTGTTGCAATCGCCTCGAAATGTAGATGTCAAAGGACAACGTGTTTTCCCCGTTACGCCACCGGGAAGATATATTCATACTACTAATGGATTGAATCATGTTTTAAGGTTCTCGGAGTGAGACTTTAAGCGGCTGCAGCAGAAGTGTTGAGACGAAACATGATATCAAGACATTTATAGAATATTCCCATTCACATTATGATTCTTCGTCATAACTATCCAACCAAACATCCTTCACATTCACCGAGCGAAGATTATGAAAGTCCAGGCCCCCCCTTCCTGCACTCGGGGTCCGACTGGGCCAAGTTTTGGTGCAGGGCTCCCAGTTAGGCCATAGAATTCCTGCCCTCGGGGTCCGACCGGGCCAAGTTTCGGTGCGGGGGTCCCAGTTAGGCCATAGAATTCCTGCCCTCGGGGTCCGACCGGGCCAAGTTTCGGTGTGGGGGTCCCAGGTAGGCCCCTAGAATAAGGTATTCAAATTTCAGGGTGCTAGGACCTTCTTATCTCAAAAACAGTTTTTCCACCACATTCTGAGCTACGAAGTCTTGCAGGCAACACTTCTGAGGGTGTTGCAGCTTTAAAGGTGCTAAAAACAAGCGCACCTTAGTGGTGACGTCATGTCACACACAGACAATCGTGAATTAATTGATTAGCGGGGGGTAAGGTTATATAGGGACCTTGTAAATTGTTGATTGTTCATGATATGCGACCCAGTGTCATGATGTAAAGAGAGATCCAGTTTCTGTCATTCCTGATCGAATTGTCCTGCAATAGTTGGTGCCGAAACCAGGAAACATTTAGATGAAGGAAGAAGAGGACGAAAAGTCCATTGGTTTGCAAGACAAACAAGAAGACAGAAAAAAGGAACAATGGCTGAAATCGACCGTAGAAAGAAAAAAAGATCCTCAATCCGGACCGCTGTAACCAGATTGATTAACAAGATTGACGACGAACTTGTTAAAGAAAGACCAGATCATGATGCATTGGAAGAGTTGCTGGAGCAATTGATATTGAAAGAAGATTATTTGACTAAAATGGATTTGGATGTGGAAGAACAAACAGCGACAGAAGATATAGAAGATGAGGTTTCAAGAGCCTTGGAATACAAAGATCACATATCACTGAGGAAGACGAGGACAAGGAGAGCGCTAAGAAGAGCGAAAGATGATGCAGAGTCTGCAATGTCTGTTGAATCTAACCCCATGCGTAATAACGTGAAGCTGCCTAAACTTGTGATAGAAAAATATTCTGGAGACATCAGCCAGTGGCAGTACTTTTGGGGACAGTTTGACACGGCAGTGAACAGTAATCATAGCTTAACAAAAACGGATAAATTCAGTTATCTGAGATCATATCTCACTGGCGCAGCTGCCAATGTAGTCGCAGGGTTACCATTAACTGATTCAAATTATGAAAACGCTACTCAGCTGCTGCAGAAAAGATTTGGCCGAAAGGATTTGGTAATTAATGCTCATATGACCAAATTGTTGAATCTTAATCCTGTAAAAAATGTCAGTGACATAAAATCGCTCAGATATTTGTATGATAATTGTGAAATCCAAATTCGTAGTCTGGCTTCGATGGGAGTCGTCTCTGACACGTATGGTAGCTTACTGTGCCCCATTCTAATGAAGCTCATTCCCGAAGAGATAACATTAGACTTCAGCAAACAAGTTGAAGAGGATGATGTCTGGAAAGTGGAAGAACTGATGAGCTTCATTCAAAAAGAAGTGGACAGCCGGGAGCGCACGGCCAACATGTCTAAAAGCGGAAAAGAGCGCACAAGTAAGGAACGTGAAAAGGAAACACCAGGCGCATGGGAAATGCGAACAAGACGACATAACACAATGACAACGTCTACCCTTTATGCGGCGAACCAAATGGACAGACGATATTGGTTTTTTTGTGAGAAAAATAATCACCAGTCTAAACACTGCCATGAAATGTCTGTGCCTGAGAAAAAAGAAAAGTTAAAAAATCAAGGAAGATGCTTTGTGTGTTTTGGAACGAGACATGTTGCCAAGGATTGTCGCACTAAAGGTATCTCTTGTGAGAAATGTAATCGACGTCATCACCAAGCTGTGTGCTCCTATGATGGGCGTGAATTCAGAAAAGAAAATGAACCGGCAGATGCCGTGATGTCCATGTCTCCCAATGAATCAAAGCGAGAATCAGTTCTCCTTCAGACCGCTACTGTCTGGATAGAAACTCCAGTTACAAGGCAACTCACCCGCTGTCTACTGGACGGAGGGAGTCAGCGAAGCTTTGTGCGTAAAGATATCTCCAGTGCGCTCAACCTCCCCAAAGTAGGTGAAGAGACTCTAAAGTTCCACACGTTTGGCTCTAGTGTCCCACAAAATATCACCTGTAATAAAGTAAAATTAACACTGAGCAACATCAGAAATGGCCAAAGTGTACAGTTAGAAGTGTTGGAAATCCCAAGAGTGTGCTCTTCCATTATGAGAGTAGCGGGAGAGGAAGTGCGCAGAGAACTGGAGCGAAAAGGCCTGCAGCTGGCTGACACTTCAGTGAGCGGAATGGAGACGCAGGAGCTTGGAGTCCTCATCGGTGGCGATCACTACTGGAAAATTGTGACAGGAAAATTGGAGCGCCTCTCAGAGTCGCTGGTGGCGCTGGACAGCAAGTTTGGATGGTTAATACCAGGGCCGGCGATCGGCATAGGCGAGCTAGGCGACCGCCTAGGGCGACAAATGCGTTGGGGGCGCCCTCTGGTGGCGCCCTTAATTAAAAAATATATCAATTAAAATATACGACGCGAACGGAGAAGCGAGGGGGCGCGGGAGCAATTGTCAGGGCGGCCCGAAACCGTCAGCGTAGCACCCCCCCCCCCCCCCCCCCCCCCGCTCGCAAGACCTGTCCAGGGCGCAAGTTGATTTCGAGTCGCCTGGGGCTCCGAAACGGCCAGCGCCGGCCCTGGTTAATACAAGGAACCGTATCCATGCTAAATGTGACAACTGAAACAGAACCTACAGATGTCGGAACTCTGCACGTGAGTGTTGGACTGGATGAGAAAATAATCCTTCTGGGAAATCGAATCCATCGGGATAATGAATGAAAAAGAATCACTGAAAAGTAATGAGGAGGCATTGCAGCTGTTTGAAAAAACTGTCCAGTTCAAAGAAGAAAGATACGAGGTGAGATTACCTTGGAAAAATTAAGACCATGACCTGCCCTCCAACTATAATGTTGCCAAAAGACGTTTTGATCAGCTTGTAAAAAAGTTTCAAAATAATGTGCCACTTTATGAAAAGTACAGTGACGTCATCAAGGAGTATGCCAGTCAGGGAATAGTGGAGCGCGTGCAAAATGTGGTCACTGATAATCCCACGTACTATCTCCCCCACAGAGCAGTCATTAATGAAGAGCGTTTGACCACAAAGTTAAGAGTTGTATTTGATGCTTCGTCCCATGCTGAAGGTTGTCAATCACTAAATGACTGCTTAATGACAGGCCCAAATCTGAATCCTGAGTTACTAAGCATCCTGTTAAAATTCAGAAAACACGAAGTGGCATTTATGGCTGATATCACAAAGGCCTTTCTACAGATATATATTCGAGAGCAAGACAGGGATGCATTACGATTCTTGTGCTTAAATGACTTGCCAAAAGCCAACGAAAAACCTAATGTAAGCATTCTGCGCATGACCAGAGTCCCGTTTGGTGCTTCCCCTAGTCCCTTTCTGTTGGCAGCAACCATTAGATGCCATTTGAAAAAATATCAGCAAATGCATCCCACTGTGACATCTATCCTTGATAAGTGTTTGTATGTAGATGATTTGATCTGTAGTGCCCCTAGTGTACAGTCAGCGGCCAACCTCGCCACGCAAGCTAAAAGCATCTTAAAAGAAGCAGGAATGAGTTTGTGCAAATGGAGCACAAACTCTGGAGAGCTGAAAGACCTGTGGGATGAAGAAATGGAAAACACGATAAGTGGAAAAGTCGAAGTGAAAAATAATGTGTTAAAAGTTCTTGGACTAACATGGAGAACGGAACAAGATGACTTTGTTTTCGATTTGACCAGTTTGATTGAGTTCCTGAAAACCTCAACAAACACAAAAAGAGGCGTGTTGCAGGCTGCTGCTCGCATCTTTGATCCAATCGGATTTCTGTCCCCTTTCACAATCAGAGTAAAATGCCTTTTCCAAAAAATGTGGGAACGGGGCTTAACATGGGACATTGAGTTACCTGAGGATCTGTTGCAGCTTTGGCAGCAGTGGTGCACAGAATTACCTCGCATCAGACAAATTAATATTCCAAGGTGTTATCAAGAGGCGTTCACTGACCTGAATCCACCTGTTAAAAAAGAGGTTCACGTCTTCAGTGATGCGAGTGAAAGTGCATACTGCGCAGCTGCCTACATGAGAGTTATCCCCGAAAAGGGTGAGTGCACAGTGACTCTTATAACAGCAAAAACAAGAGTAGCGCCACTTAAAAAAGTAACTTTACCGAGACTAGAACTCCTCGGTGCTCTCATCGGAGCTAGACTCACTATGTAATTACGCACCTTGAAATGGAAAAGAATCAAGTGAAACTGTGGAGTGATTCTATGATAACTTTGCACTGGAAAAAAAGTTCAGCAAAACAGTGGAAACCCTTTGTGGAAAACAGAGTCCGAGAGATCCAGAGTCTCACAGAACCTGAGCAGTGGAGCTTTTGTAAAGGGAAAGAAAATCCTGCCGATAGCGCCACAAGGGGCATAAGTGTGAACCAGTTGCTAGACAACACTCTGTGGTGGACGGGCCCAGAGTGGCTTAAGCAAAGAGATGTAAATTACCGTGACAATGATATTGAACCAAACGAAAATGATGACGCTGTAAAAGAAAATATGGCAGTTGTGGAAATTACCAGTTTGTTAAATTCCAAAGGTTCAAAGGAAATGGAAATACTCAAAATAAAGAACCACAGTGACCTCAGCCGAATGCTGCGGATTACTGCCTGGGTCCGACGATTCATAAACAACGCCAGAGAAAAGGCAAAAAGCACCGGAACATTAATAGCTGGAGAAATCGCTGAAGCAGAGCTTTATTGGATCCGATTAACGCAGAATCAAAGTTTCTACGAAGAAATCAATCAACTGAAAAGAGGTAAAGAAGTTAACTTTCAGTCCAAAATTAAGTCTCTAAGTCCCTTTCTGGATGACAGTGGAGTACTAAGAGTGGGAGGCAGGTTACAGATGACAGGATTGAAGTTTGAACAAAAGCATCCCTGCATCCTCCCTGCAAATTACATGTTTTCTGAGCTGATTGTAAGAAAATGTCACCAGCAAGTGTTGCATTCTGGTCTCCAAGACACGCTAAACCAAGCGAGAGAAAGATTCTGGATAATGAAAGGAAGACAACTAACGAAAAGAGTTGTACACGCTTGTCTTATCTGTCGTAAATATAAAGCCAAACCAGCCCAGCAGATTTCAGCGCCTTTACCTGCGCAGCGCATTGAAGAAGCGCCTCCGTTTGAGATCACGGGAGTGGATTTTGCTGGACCTATGTACAGTAAGAATCAAGGAAAATGTTATATTGCTCTTTTCACCTGTGCAGTCACCAGAGCCATTCATTTAGAGTTGGTGACTGATTTGACTACGGAAAAGTTCCTGCTGGCGTTCAGACGTTTTGTGTCACGCAGAGGACTATGTACCACAATATATTCAGACAATGCTAAAACGTTTAAACGAGCCAACAAGGAGTTGACAGCATTGTGGGATTCCCTGTCATCTAAAGAACTACAGGAATTCTTTGCTGAAAAACGAATAATCTGGAAGTTTATAGCTGAAAGAGCTGCTTGGTGGGGTGGAATGTGGGAGAGAATGGTGAGGTCGGTGAAGACGTGCCTACGTAAAGTTCTGGGAAAATCATGTCTGAAATATGAAGAAATCGAAACCATTCTGATAGAAGTGGAAGCAGTTGTTAATTCCCGTCCCATCACTTTCACCCACACCAGCAGCGAAGAGCCTGTCCCTCTAACGCCATCCCATTTTCTAATTGGTCAGCGTCTAACAGCGCTCCCATCCGCTGGCAACGTAACCGCAGCGGCCCCCAACACAGACCAACGTCAGTTAAACAAAAGGTGGAAAAACAGACAGCGCCTAATCAATACATATTGGACCCGCTGGAAGAAGGAATATCTCCTGGAGCTACGATCTGCACATTGCTCCTCTCATGTAAAAAGATGTACAGAGTTAAAGCTCGGAGACGTTATCCTAGTGAACGAAGACAAACTGCCCAAACATCTTCGGAAAATGGGAAGAATCAAAGAAGTTTATATCGGAAGAGATGGAAAGGTACGCTCTTGCCTTGTTATGCTACCTTCAAGGAACCTAATCAGAAGACCAGTACAATAACTGTATCCCCTTGAACTTGATGTGTAATGAGAACCAGAAGTCTCATTGGCCGGGAGTCTGTTGCAGCTTTAAAGGTGCTAAAAACAAGCGCACCTTAGTGGTGACGTCATGTCACACACAGACAATCGTGAATTAATTGATTAGCGGGGGGTAAGGTTATATAGGGACCTTGTAAATTGTTTGATTGTTGATTGTTCATGATATGCGACCCAGTGTCATGATGTAAAGAGAGAATAAACGAAAACTAAAGAGAGATCCAGTTTCTGTCATTCCTGATCGAATTGTCCTGCAATAGAGGGGCTTTGTCCAAATAATAGTCCATTTGGGAAAACTTTTTTTCTCTAAGGGCTAGAACTCCAAATCTCTGATATGTCGTTCTTGGGACACCGAGAAATGTGTGTAAACATTTTAGCATCCTTAGGTATCTCGAAAAGGCCAGAAAGGGGGCGTGACCTCCAACAGTACAGCAAATGTACGTAAGACAGAGGTTAGTTTCTAGTCCCCATTTTTTGTGGGATGGAGCTGTACATTTGTGGCTTAAGGTGTGTAGACACAGCTGGCCTGTGGCCATGTTTTTGAAGTCTGGGGTCAAAAGGTCAAAAGGAGCCGGCACCACGCCGCTTATGAGATAACAAAAAGTTAATGTGTATTTCTCTCATAACTTTTTGTCATTATTAAAGAGAGGCCTGATTCTCATATATGCAGGTTGGATGGCTACGGTGTAGGTCTGGAAAGAAGTTCAGGCTAAAATCTTGCAAGCGAGCCGCTGGGTGAGGTGCAATGAGATTGAGCACTTGTTGAGTCATTTCCTGTATGGCTGGAGCCACAGGTTGAAGCGTATATGCGTCCTTTGTGACCCCCTTTGATATATAGGAGACCCCAAGGTACAGCTTACTTAAATGTTGTCGACTCAGTCACCTATTGCATCACTTTCTTTAGGGCTTCGGCCTCCTAATTGATCATTGTAGTATAATTGAATGCCCTCTTTCATGTATATGATACCTCCACCACTGGGACGTGGCAACAATTCTCCAAATCCATATGGGGAGGGGGGGGGGGGGGCATGCTTGTGGACAGTAGGGGTGTGCACTAGAAATAAATAGGAAGCAAACTCAGGAGAAGGAATGACCTCTCATAAATATTTATTTAATAAATTGTTTCAAATAACCCTGCCTCGTTAAATCAATGAGCTTGCTGTTT
>NC_082385.1:20236715-20281715 GCF_031168955.1 Gadus macrocephalus
TCTGTTGTTGGCTGTATGGACGTCCACAAATCTCTCCATCGTGTCCCAGAGGACGAAAGAGCGACGTGGATTGATTTCATTTTTTAAAAGGGTTTATGCTTTTTAAACCATTAAAATTGTTCAAAATGCCTTTTATTTCATTCATTTTAATTAATGAATTACCTTAATCTTCAACCCGGTCTCACGAAAAGACGTGACACTGTCACGTTATTTAATCTATTGAAACGTGGTCAGGATCACGTATTTTCAAAATTTTCGTGTTAAAAAGCACAAATTTCAAACCCATGTATTTCAATTGGAAGTATTTGTCGTGTCACCAGCACGACTTCCAAACTAAGGTTCTGTGCGGGAGCGTTCTCCCTAATGTCCCTTAAGGAGCTCCGTACAGAACATTTATTGTTAAAAATTGTCTGTGATGATAACTAACAATATGACAGCTTTTGGCCACCCATTTCTACTTAAACTTGTCTGTGAACAATATGACAGCTTTAGGCCACCCGTTTCTACTTTCACCTTTGATTCTGAGAAATTGTGACAATTCACGGATATATTAAATGCAGGTGCGCTGTATGTCTTGATGTTTATTTTATCTAGCCATCTACTGTCTTGTTTTTGGTTATGTGAATGAAAGTCCGCGTCGACGCCTCGCAAGTCCAGTGTCGCGAGCGGACGTTGCCATGACATCTAGAAATCATATTGTATTTAATGGGTTGTCACTAATATTGATGTGTTGGGCTTGATTATAACTCTTGAATAATATTGTTTGCACCACGGCCTGGGGGAATACTCGTATTCTGATACCTGCTGAGTAGTTCCAGTCAGCGTTTAGATTCTCTGCCCGAACCCGGGTCTGGCCGATATTTCCCACCACTATCCTCGGGCCGGGCCTTTGATCGAGCTTTTTTATTTTTATTTTATCATTGGTTTATTGGCCTAATCTGAGGAGTAATCTATGCCATAAACAGGAACGTTATAGGGCTTTATTACACGGGTCTTCTCAATGCCGTGGCCCGTGGAACACTCCGTTCACTTGCATGGGTAGTAGTCCGGTGACTCGTCAACCCCAGCGTCTTCCGTTGCTAAGCGACGTCACCGTCTTTGCGGACAAATTATTTCTCTGTTGATCAACACTACGAATGCTGGAAACGAATAAATTGTAAAAAAATAAAAATAAAAAAAGACACAGCATGTGAAGTTATTTTTTCGTTTTGGCAAGTTCCAGTCAAATTGTCTTTTCAGCCTTCCAAACGAGAGCTGGTAAATTGTGAAAAATGCATTAAACTGTAATCAGAAAACGTGTATATATATGCTATTGCAACACAGTCTCACTCCGAGAACGTCAAATACCGACTGTTGGCAAAGGCCCTTTAATCGTCGGTGACTGACGGGAAAGGTACCCTTTGCCGTCGATCTTTATTATCTGAATGGGAAATGCAGCTCACCTGTTTCCTGCTTTTGTGTTATTAAACCGTTACTTTATGTAACTTTTAATGATATCATCTTGTTAGAAACACAAACACGTATATCTGAGAGCCAACCCAGTCGCCAAAAGCATACGTTGACAGTGTACGTTTTCGTGAACACTGGAATACGTCGCATTTCAACATAAAATAGCGTGTTATACACACACACACACACACACACACACACACACACACACACACACACACACACACACACTGCATTTCGCTGCCAAATAAATAAATAAATACTAAGGCAGAATAAAGAATAAATTAATTCATTATCATTCAACTTCAACATGCGTTATTACAGTATAGTGGTGGAGGGATGACGTATGTTGACTAACCCGGAAGTGAGTGTCGCCCTGGGTTCCCTTGACAAAAAGCCAACGGGTTTTTCCATTTGATTTTGGATTATTGCAGAAAAATTTGCATCTTTGAAGCACCTCCTCAAAAACTGAAAATAAATAAAAATAACTATGCTCCAAAGAAAGAAATGTAAACCAATGCATTCCGAATGGGAGTGTTTCTCCGATTTTTCCATGCTACACAGAACGAAATGTAAACCCATGCAAATAAAGACTTCATGGTCATAATCATTTAAATATCATTAATCTCCTGAGGGTGGCATTCTATTTTTTTCAACGGGGCTGAATCCAGTCACTTGACCGTCATGGTTGCAATGGTGGTTGCTATCCACCAGCCCCTCTAATCCTTACATGGCTCTAAAAACCACGCGGCAAATGAGAAAATAGACGGATATTCCAAGGTATCCTTAAAAGGCAGCTTGGATGTTTTTATTTTCTGCAGTTTAGACTTCTTCTATAACCTATTTTTTAAAGCAAAACACCAAGCTCATTGATTTAACGAGGCAGGGTTATTTGAAACAATTTATTAAATAAATATTTATGAGAGGTCATTCCTTCTCCTGAGTTTTCTTCCTATTTATGTCTAGTGTACAACCCTACTGTCCACAAGCATCACCCCCCCCTCCCCATATGGATTTGGAGAATTGTTGCCACATCCCAGTGGTGGAGGTATCATATATATGAAAGAGGGCATTCAATTATACTACAATGATCAATTAGGAGGCCGAAGCCCTAAAGGAAGTGATGCAATAGGTGACTGGGTCGACAACATTTAAGTAAGCTTTACTTTGAGGTCTCTTATATATCAAAGGGGGTCTCAAAGGACGCAGACGCTTGCACCTGTGGCTCCAGCCCTACAGGAAATGACTCAGCAAGTGCTCCATCTCGTTGCACCTGCACCCAGCGGCTCGCTTGCAAGATTTTGGCCTGAAGTTATTCCCAGACCTACACCGTAGCCATCCAACCTGCATATCTGAGAATCAGGCCTCTCTTTAATAATGACAAAATGTATGAGAGAAATACACATTAACTTTTGACTCATAAGCGGCGTGGTGCCGGCTCCTTTTGACCTTTTGACCCCAGACTTCTGGGGGAATAGCTGAATCAATTCATTAGTCAATCAAAAGCATGTAAATATCTTACCGGTGGCGTAAGAGGGAGAACAAGGTGTCCTTCAACATCTACGCTTCCAGGCGATTGCAACGGTGCCACACATGAGCATATTCAAACATGTTTAATGGTAGTAATTAGCTGTCGAAATTGGAGGCCTTAATCAATAATGAGCAGCTATTGATTTGCTTCCCGATAGAAATTTGTGACAAATTATTTAGCCCCTACACGTTGAGTTGAGTCCAATGACACCAAGCATGACACTCTAGAAAATGGTAACATGTATTTTACATGGTACACCTGGGTCTAGGACATGATCTCGGTGTAGCAAGAGGGCGAGCTTGATCTCATTGGACTCAGCTTAACGTGTAGATGCTAAATAACATGTAATTTGTCAAAAATCTCCATCGGGAAGCAAATCTATAGCTGGTCATTATTGATAAAGGCCTCCAAAATCGACAGCTAATTACTACCCCGAAACATATTCAAATATGATCATGTGCTGTTGCAATCGCCTCGAAACGGAGATGTCAAAGGACACCTTGTTTGCCCCGTTACGTAACCGGGAAGATATTTTCATACTTCTAATGAATTGACTCATATTTTAAGGTTCTCGGAGTGAGACTTTAAGCGACTGCAGCAGAAGTGTTGAGACGAAAGATGATATCAAGACATTTATAGAATATTCCCATTCACATTATGATTCTTCGTCATAACATCCGACCAAACATCCTTTACAGTCACCAAGCGAGGATTATGATAGTCCAGGCCCCCCCTTCCGGCACTCGGGGTCCGACTGGGCCAAGTTTCGGGCAGGAAGGGCCCCCCATTCCGGCCCTCGGGGTCCGACCGGGCCAAGTTTCGGTGCCGGGGTCCCAGTTAGGCCTTAGAATAAGGTATTCAAATTTCAGGGCGGTAGGACCTTCCTATCTCAAAAACTGTTTTTCCACCACATTCTGAACATTAGGCCTTGCAGGTAACACTTCTGAGGGGCTTTGTCCAAATGACCAACCCTGTCTCGTCAAAATTACGTTCCCAGAAAACTATTCGGCATTCTCAATTACGTATTTTTTGCCATTTATTAACCTCTAGGATTATGATTGGTTGAAACGTATCCCAGATAGGTTCAATGTCAACGTATAGCACATTATTGTCATTAAGGCATATCTTCCTTTCAGGGAACGTTTCATTTAACGTATTTTGTCTGAAAAACGTATCTTGGCCGTGAATACGTTTTATTGAACATATCGCAAATACGTTCGTTGTCAGCCTATTGTTTTGCCATTTATTAACCTCTAGGATTATGTTTGGTTGAAACGTATGCCAAATATGTTAAATGTCAATGTATAACACATTATTGTCATTAAGGCATATTTCCCTTTCGGGAAACGTTTCATTTAACGTTATTTTGTCCCTGATTACGTCTTATTGAACATATTGCAAATAGGTTCGTTCTCAAAATTTTTGTTGTTATTCATACCTCTTGGATTACATAGGCTACATTTAATTGAAACGTATCCTTAATAGGCTACGTTAAATTTAGATAACACATTATTGTCAGTATATAGGCATAGGCCTACCTCTCGGGGAAGCGTACGTTTGATTGTAATGTTAATAGTCCAACGTTATATCAACATGTCACAAGAGGAGAAATTATAGCTGCTGACGGGGTAACTAGGAGCGGGGGTTGCTTTGTTGATTTCTTTATCTAGGGCTATAGCTGTGGTCAAAGCGGGAAGTGTGCGTTGTCTGGGCGGCTGCCTGAACTGAGCTGCAGGAAATTATGTTCACATGTTTCTTCATTCATTCATGAAGGCTATACCGGTGAACGGTGACGTCTGACTCACGCCCACCTACAAACCAATCAATGTCCAGTATCAGCCTGTCCTCTCGGAAAATACGACCACGTAGGTGGTTTGTTCCGCCACAGATTACGACCCATTGGAATTTATCCAAAACGAGCGAACGAGGCCCCCTACAACATGTGCGGGAGGTAATAGGATATTTTTCCGTGAAATGGCGGAGGCGGACAATGGGATATTTTAGTATTTGGGTTTGATAGTTATGACGAAGAATATTTTAGCTCTCGACAGAAAAACATGGTTGCTATGGTTGCTATGGACGCTGAAAACAGAAGCTCGCATGCCGTTTAAATCATGGCTATAAAACATTTTTCTTTGCTGATTATGCTATTTTACGTAACCGTGTAACGATATTTAATTTAACAACTTTAAAACAACTTTAAGCCCGGAAGGAAAAGATAATTCACCGCCGGAAGTCGGGAAGGCCCATGCAAGTGAACGGAGCGTTCCACGGCATTGAGAAGAGCCGTTTAGTAAATAAATAAATAAATACATTTATTTATTTATTTATTATACGGAGACCACCAGACTTCCTCGAGGTAACAAGAATGGTCGATTAAATTCAAGATGGGAGAATGGCGATAGGGTGGCGCACAGTCCATGGCCTTGCGTCTGAATTTCATTCATAGAATTACCGAGTTGATGGTCAATGGTCAGATACAGATCTTGTTATAACGATAATTGAATAAAAGCTATGGTCAACTTATAATATTATAACTAAAATAATTATATGTATATATATATATATATATATATAGAGAGAGAGAGAGAGAGAGAGAGAGAGAGAGAGAGAGAGAGAGAGAGTGAGATAATGTATATTTTAATATTTAATGAATGAAATAAAATAAAGGCTTTAAACATGTGACATGCCTACGTTTTTTTTGCCACGTGACAAAAAACGCGTCACGTGACTCTTACGTTCGCTAAGGTTGTTGTTAGCCCCCTCTGCTCGCAACCCTTTCTCATCAAAATTACGTTCCCAGAGAACTATTCGGCATTCTCAATTACGTTTGTCTAAAAAACGTATTTTGTCCGTGATTACGTTTTATTGAACATATTGTAATGACCTCGCCGGTGACATAACGATGTTGAGTCATTAGTTATTGAAGGAACTTTTAATGAACCAAAACCAGGTCACTGAAACCCGTAACCAACGGCAGAAATCCCACCCAAAACAAACCCCGGTTACCCCGGCAACCCCCAACACGGTCTCACTCACGTGCAGGCCCCCACCCTCGTGTTCTTCCAAGGCCCTCCCCCAGCTGACCTAATGATTCGCCCCCACATTGATTGACAAGAAGAACATTACAATACATGCACACAGAACAACTGGCATAACGGACAACGAAATACAATGCAACACATAACACACAAACTATTTAACTGTCCCAGGGTCGCTACAATATCGTGAATACGAATTCGTTCTCAGCCTATTTTTGCCATTTATTTACCGTGTTACTATGGCAGAATAAAGAATAAATTCATGCATTATCATTCAACTTGAACATGTGTTTTTACTAGGGATGGGCAAAATGATTCTTTTCCAGGAACTAGTTCTTTCAGTTCAGTTCACTATAACGATTCGTTTATTTGATTCGTTCGTTTTGATTCGTTCGTTATGTCAGATGACATCTTAAAAAAAATAAAAAATAAAAAAACCTTTTTTTATATATATATTTTTTTTAAATTGGTCGTGGGTAGGATAGGACCGTCAAGACCGCAGTCCGCCGTTTGGAGATGCCTGCTATATAGTATGTCGAACGTCCCACCAATGTTTATACCACTTGCTTACTCTCTATATTTCATTCATGGTTTTACATTTATAATTTTATTTTACTTTACATTTAATTCTTCATTGTTCAGGCATTACAGAACTTGCATGGTCATAAATAAAAAATACGAACTGCAGTTTAATTTCTTTGTTTGTTCTTAAATTGACGTAGAATTGAGCAAAGACTCCTGGGATTGGGAAATGCGTTTATCCAATAAACAGATGGAGGTCAAGTCTATTTTCGAAAAAATGTAGGGGGATATATGAGTCGAATGGTATGACCCAAGATACGTCAGACAGAGAAAGCGCGCATATTCGACGGTACCGCCTTGTCATTGGTTTACCCAGGTGCCATTCCAACACCATTGCTACCTCTCATTGGCTGAATCTTTGAGAAAGTTGTAGACTCAATCAATGGAATTCGCGGGGAGACGGAGCTCTGTTCGTTTGTATATTTTATTTACGTGACCATATGTTTGGTTTATGTTAAAAAAAAAGAATCAAAGAACCAGTTCTTCTTGTTTTGGGGAACCAGTTCTTGTCGTTCACGTTCGGGATTCGTTCGTTGTAACGAATCAGTCGCGACCGACACATCCCTAGTTTTTACAGTATAGAGTGGTGGAGAGGGATGACGTATGTTGGCAAACCCGGAAGTGAGCGTCGCCCTCGGTTCCCTTGACAAAAAGCCAACGGGTTTTCCATTGGATTTTGGATTATTGCAGAAAAATCCTCAACTCCTCAAAAACGGAAAATAAATAAATAAAAATAACCGTGCTCCAACGAACGAAGTGTAAACCAATGCATTCTGAATGGGAGTGTTTCTCCGATTTTTCCATGCTACACAACGAAATGTAAACCCATGCAAATAAAGACTTCATGGTCATAATAATTTAAATATCATTAATCTACTACTGAGTGTGTAGGGAGGTATTCTATTTTTTTCAACGGGGCTGAATCCAGTCACTTGACCGTCATGGTTGCTATGGTGGTTGCTATCGACCGCCCCCTCTAATACTCGTGGCTCTAAAAACCATGCGGCAAAGGAGCTGCCGTCAATTGGGTTGTTTTTGTCGTAAACGGGTCCGATGGTTGAAAAATAGACAGATATTCCAAGGTATCCTTAAAAGGCAGCTTGGATGTGTTTATTTTCTGCAGTTTAGACTTCTTCTATAACTAATTTTTGAAAGCAAAACACCAAGCTCATTGATTTAACAAGGGAGGGTTATTTGAAACAATGTATTAAATAAATATTTGTGAGAGGTCATTCCTTCTCCTGATTTTACTTCCTATTTATGTCTAGGGTAAACCCCTACTGTCCACAAGCATCCCCCCCTCCCCATATGGATTTGGAGAATTGTTGCCACGTCCCAGTGGTGGAGGTATCATATATATATGAAAGAGTGCATTCAATTATAGCCTACTACAATGATCAATAGGAGGCCGAAGCCCTAAAGGAAGTGATGCAATAGGTGACTGAGTCGACAACATTTAAGTAAGCTGTATAGGGTCTCTTATATATCAAAGGGGGTCTCAAAGGACACATACGCTTCAACCTGTGGCTCCAACACTACAGGAAATGACTCAGCAAGTGCTCCATCTCGTTGCAACTCACCCAGCGGCTCGCTTGCAAGATTTTGGCCTGAAGTTCTTCCCAGACCTACACCCTAGCCATCCAACATGCATATCTGAGAATCAGGCCTCTCTTTAATAATGACAAAAAGTTATGAGAGAAACACACATTAACTTTTTGTTATCTCATAAGCGGCGTGGTGCCGGCTCCTTTTGACCTTTTGACCCCCGACTTCAAAAACATGGCCACAGGCCAGCTGTGTCTACACACCTTTAGCCACAAATGTACACCTCCATCCCACAAAAAATGGGGACTAGAAACTAACCTCTGTCTTATGTACATTTACTGTACTGTTGGAGGTCACGCCCCTTTGCCGACCTTTTCGAGATAGCTAGGGATGCTAAAATGTTTACACACATTTCCCGGGGCCCCGTGAACGACATATCCAAGATTTGGAGTTCTAGCCCTTAGAGAAAAAAAGTTTTCCCAAATGGAGTGTCATTTGGACAAAGCCCCTCAGAAGTGTAGCCTGCAAGACCTAATGGTTCAGAATGTGGTGGAAAAACTGTTTTTGAGATAGGAAGGTCCTACCGCCCTGAAATTTTAATACCTTATTCTAGGGCCTAACTGGGACCTCCGCACCGAAACTTGGCCCGGTCGGACCCCAAGGGCAGGAAGGGGGGGCCTGCCCTCGGGGTCTGACCGGGCCAAGTTTCGAGCAGGAAGGGCCCTCCCTTCCTGCCCTCGGGGTCCGACCGGGCCAAGTTTCGGTGCGGAGGTCCCAGTTAGGCCCTAGAATAAGGTGTGAAAATGTCCACATCGCGTCAACCCTAATGTCTTCTATATATCTAGTGCCAGCAGTTAGCGTCTAACTTATACGGGAAACTCAGACAATGACGTTGAAAAGTTTCTTAAAAAATAGAAAGCTTTTCTATTTTTTTTTTTAGACTAACCATTCAGAAGCATCCTGCTGAATTCTCGGAGTCTGAGGTTCTGCACGAGCCTCCTCTCCTTCTTCAGGATCCGATTCAGGTTAGAACATATATGGTTGAACCACTGAAGCTGCCATGTCCGCTAATTTCACATGCTACGGTACACTCTCTCCGTAACCATGGTAACAGTTTGTTAGAAGGGGGTGTCCAAATGCAATGGATGGTAGCTCATTTGCATTGAAGCTACACCCCCCTGAAACAGCGCATTCTGAAAGGGACTGAAACAGAGGGAATAGCGGTAGGCGAGATTTTTTTTCCTAAAAGTTATTTCAAGCAAACAGCTTCAAAAACATGTTTTTGGAAACTCAAATGCTATGTTTACTTGCTGTGAAAATAGCATTCAATGTCACCTTTAAGGAATGGTTACATGTGTTTAAGGTATAGTAACACAAACTTCAAGTTGTGTTACTTTGGTCTAAGCATAGTGTTCAAGCAATTGAAAAAAACTGTAATCTGACAACAGGAACAATGTCGTGTGTCATACTGCTGCCGGTTGACACAGCGTTGATCTGAAACCTCTACAGACCCTTTGTTAAGTTCCATTTGTTAAGGTCGCTAGTGCCACCCTGCTTGCGTCGGCCTAACACACGCTTACAGGTTCTGGCCTTCAGCAATGTGATTGGTTGAAACTAAAATGAAGCAAAACTAAAGTGAACAGCCCCGTTCTCCCAGATGAGAGCTCTGCCACCAGACTTTATTAATCCAGAGGTGGATTTGTGACACTTGTTCAGTGCACCATGGAACTAACCGAGCCGTGCTAGCCATGGGCGGGTGTCAGCAGGTGAACCGCTGATGTACTGTAAATCTCTCAAAACCAGAGAAAACGTACAATAATTTAATCTCTGCACACACAAACACACACACACACACACACACACACACGCACACGCACACGCACACACACACACACACACACACACACAGTGGCGGACTCAGACTTTTTGAAGGGCAGGGGGCGAAAAAATAAAAAGGGCACATTCTGGAAAACATGGGGCCCCACCAGCGGACACAGCGGCTTTTCTAACTTGATGGTGTTTTGTTCCCCCAACGGAGCCTTAAAGGCAGCGCTGCCTGGAAGGTCCTATCCCTTAACCTTAGCAAGCGCTGCCTTGAAGGTCCCATTCGGGGCACTTGTTACATCTCCATGTAGCACTTAAAAGAATAGTTGGGCTCCTAATTTAAACCGGGGGTCTGGTGGTCCTCCCCCAGAATTTTTTTTGCTTCAAAGACACTGTTTCCCCTTATTCTAGCGACTTTATAAACACCAAAATGAGTTGTTCACATCATTGTGCACTTTCACATTTTAGCCAAAGAAAGGAGGATGCCTTTTACTGCTGTCATCTTTACTAACATTTAAGTAAAAATTAGACTGGAGAAAATTCAATGTGCCGCTACCATACAGCCTTTGACCGCTGACAGCCAGCTACGGAAACATTTAAGGAAGTTTTCCTCATGTTGAGGTGATAGCTGACCATTATCGTCTCTCTTGCATGAAATGACCTACACTTGAATGATCTTGAACGCTCAAAAAATGTATATAGATTTTAAACGGATTATACAAAAATATTAAGGGGGCACCAGACGGGCAGAAGGGCACTAGAAGGGCACCAGACGGGCAGAAGAGCACTAGAAGGGCACTATAAGGACCAGACGAGCAGAAGGGCACTATCAGGGCACTAGAAGGGCACTGGAAGGGCACTGGAAGGGCACTAGAAGGACCAGACGGGCAGAACGGCACTATCAGGGTACTAGAAGGACACTAGAAGGGCACTAGAAGGGCACTAGAAGGACCAGACGGGCAGAAGGGCACTATCAGGGTACTAGAAGGGCACTAGAAGGGCACTGGAAGGGCACTAGAAGGACCAGACGGGCAGAAGGGCACTATCAGGGTACTAGAAGGACCAGACAGGCAGAAGGGGACTATCAGGGCACTAGAAGGGCACCAGACGGGCAGAAGGGCACTATCAGGGTACTAAAGGGGGCACTAAAAGGGCACTCATTAAGGCACTTCGTTGAATTTTCTTGTTCTAGAGGGCACATCATCATAATTTAGAGGGCACCTAATCATGTTTTGCACGTGAAAAGGGCAGCCAATAAGGTATTTCCTCTCGTTTTCGACACTCTTGAAGGGCACTTTAGCGTGCTTTTTCAACCATTGAGCCACGAGGGGGGGCGGTCGCCTGCCCCCCCCCTGTGTCCGCCAGTGCACACACACACACACACACACACACACACACACACACACACACACACACACACACACACACACACACACACACAACACACAAACACACAAACACACACATACACACAGACACACAGACACACACACACAAACACACTTCCAAAGCAGACGTTACCACATCTCTCTCTCTCTCTCTCTCTCTCTCTCTCTCTCTCTCTCTCTCTCTCTCTCTCTCTCTCTCTCTCTCTCTCTTTCTAAGCTCTCTCACTCTCTCCCTCTCTGAGCAGCGATTAGTCATATTCGATTCACACATGGTTGTCACGGAGACGTCAGAGCTGATGTCATCCCTGTGCAGGCGGCTGACCTCAACCCCCCCCTCCCTCCCCACCTAACCCTACCAGCAACCGACCACCAGCATATGGGAAGAGTTCTCACCGTGTGTGTGTCTTCAAGTTAGTGTGTGTCTCTGAGGATGAGTGTGTGTCTTTGACTTTGTTTGTGTGTGGGGAAAGTGTGCGTGTATGTGTGTGAGTGTGTGTCAGTGTGTTTGTGTATGTGTACGTCTATGTGTATGTGTGTCTGTGTGTGTTTGCGTGTGTGAGTGTGTGTGTGTGCGTGCGTGCGTGTGTGTGTGTGTGTGTGTGTGTGAGTGCACAAATGTTGGTGTGTGTGTGCCTTTGTCTTTGACTGTGTGTGTGTGTCTGTGTTATTCCTATTTTTCAAGCTGGATGATGACCTGTGTCTGTTTCTACATTTGTCTGTGTGCACTTGTGTCTGTGTGTACTTGTGTGTGTCTCTGTGTGTACTTTTGTGTGTGTGTGTGTGTGTGTGTGTGTGTGTGTGTGTGTGTGTGTGTGTGTGTGTGTGTGTGTGTGTGTGTGTATGTGTGTGTGTCTGTGTCTGTGTGTATGTATATGTTTACGTGTAGTTCTGCATTCATAAAGCTTTGACAGAATCCTGCATACATTCATGTGTGTATGTCTGCGTGTGTGATATCAGTCTTCTCCTTTACATTCAATGAAGCTAATAAAACAATAATAATACCTGCAAAGAAAACCCAAGGGAACTACTCACACGCAGACACACACACACACACACACACACACACACACACACACACACACACACACACACACACACACACACACACACACACACACACACACACACACACACACGCACACACACACACTCACAAACACACATGCACACACACATACACAAACAAACACACTGGGACACACGCACACACACACATGCTCACACGCACACCCTTAAACACACTAGACTCACACACACACACACACACACACACACACACACACACACACACACACACACACACACACACACACACACACACACATACACACACACACACACACAAACACACACATACATTAAGGACCAGTTGAGGGGGTCTGGTGCGTGTATGTGTGTGCTTGTGTGTGTGTGGGGGGTCTTCTCTAACAGAAACATTATCTTAAATATGGCTCCAAGGCCACCAATAGGTCAAGAACCCCCCAGTCCCATGTGTAGTCAAACGCCCCAGGGAATGAGAGAGAGAGAGAGTGAGAGAGAGAGAGAGAGAGAGAGAGAGAGAGAGAGAGAGAGAGAGAGAGAGAGAGAGAGAGAGAGAGAGAGAGAGAGAGAGAGAGAGAGAAAGAGGAAAGCTGGAGGGATAAAGAGAGAGTTGGCTGCTGCTAGGGGCCGCCTCATCCAGCTAGCTGGCTGGCTGGTAGGGGGGCCGCATCTAGCTAGCTGGCTGGCTGCTAGGGGCCCGCTCTGCACCATTTTCAGGCTCCTATCCCCACACTGAGGAGTGATCCGAATATCACAGTGTGAGTAAGAGTGATCAACAATGCGTGAAATGTCATGTTACTGCAAGTAATTGCTCATGAATGATAATGAATGTATCCTATTAGGTCACTGTTAGTGTTTGAATGATAATGACTTGATCCTTTCAATAAGACTTTTACTTTGATGTATGAATTGTGGCAGGCCAGATATGCAATACAAACTGCAGAGCAATGTTGCATCAAAAACATAATTGTGCCTATACAAGCAGATGCACATACTCACACACGCACATACTCACACACATGCACATACTCAAACACACACACATACTCACACACACATATACACACACACACTCTCACACATACACACACACACATGCACAAACTCACACATGCACATACTCACACACGTGCACATGAGGCTCAGGTTTCAAGCAGCACCAGTGTGGAAGCGGGCAGCTGAACCAGAGCGTGAATAACTGTTTAAACACAGGGCCAGCGCAATGTGTGGTCCATGAATACCCATCTCAAGCCTTACTATATGGCACACACACACACACACACACACACACACACACACACACACACACACACACACACACACACACACACACACACACACACACACACACACACACACACACACACACACACACACATACAAACACACACACACAGGCGCATGTATGTGGAAGCATATACTAATCTCTGGTGATGGATGGCCACACTGTTGTGCTGTGTTTTAAGGATGTGCACGTGCCCAATTAACGACAAAGCACGTCACTGAGCGTACCCCCATACTCTACCCTGCCTGTTGGTCGGCTGAATCTGAGCTAACATGTCGTGGTTAGCGCTGTAATTCCAAGGGATTTGCAAATGAGGCCGAGAACAATGGAGGTGTACGGTCCAAACTGGACAAACATTTTCTCCAAATTGGACAAAAAATGTCAGCTGCCGCAGAACCCTGTTTATTAACAACAGGATCGAGTGCATTGTAGCCATACGAATCATAAAGAGAAGGTTAGCTTATTTTTGCATATTAATTACATCTGATTGATACAGAGACGATACACTACTCTTCATCCTCCATTGTCCGTTTGTGTATCGCCTGCACAACCAAGGTAAAAACATAAAGTGCAGCGTATTGAATTGAGTGAGGTGGGGAAGAGGCTGGTCTGAAGCTGGATGTTGGGGTGAGGACGGATTTTTAATCTTATTGTGAAGGGCTACACCCCAAAGACACACAATTTAGATAAATACAACACGCAGACACACACACACACACACACACACAGACACTTAGATTTGAACACACAGGCCAACAGTCAGTGTGTTTACATGCACAGCTTAATCCGATTAAAGATATAGTTTGACCATGCTTCTCAATTGGACAACTGCAAACTTCCGATTATACATGGTGGTGAAAATCGATTCGTTGGCCGAAGCATGTCATACCCTGGTAAATAGGTAGCGCCGTACCCATTTCAACTAGTGGTAATAGAGCCACTGGCTGACCTCTTTACGTCACCAGCAACAACAAACTGAGGTGGAATTCGAGAAAGATGTTTTCAGTTGACAGACGTCAGTTTGGGTCCATTTTTTTTTTCCGATGCTCCATTGTTCCGACCCGTATGCGGACTCATCAACATTTAGAAAAACATGAACTTTTAATTCAGCCTTGGGTGAAGTCGAAGCGTAGTGTGTACTTCAACCTGCACCGAATGCATGCGCGCTTCCGCGGCCGTGGATGCAATTATTATGGGGGGTAACTAATTTGGCACGACACCGGCTTCCTCCATGTACCACCTTTTTAAATAAATCGCCGTTTCACATTTTCCGGCGGCGACAACGCCCCCTGGAAAAAATATCGAGCATGCGCAGAACGCAACAAAACAATTCCAATCCGATTGACCGTAAACATGAAAGCTTATCGATTTGAGTTAGACTAAGGTGTATGCATGCATTTTAATAATCCAATCATAGCTGGATTGACCAAATAATTAGATTTTTCTGTGCTGCAATCTACAGGAGAGGAGATTACTGACAAAATGTTCCTCTCTTCGCTGTAAACGCTTGTGTGTGTTTGCGTGTGTTTGCGTGTGTATGCGTGTGCGTGTGTGTGTGTGTGTGTGTGTGTGTGTGTGTGTGTGTCTGCCAGCAGGTGTGAGTATGAACACCTGGGAATGCTGGGCCGTCACTAATCAGAAGGGGTAAATGGTTTGACACACACGAACAAATACATACACACTCACAAACACACACAACCATACACTAACACACCTACACACACACGCACGCAGCAAAACACACATATACACTAACACAGATGCACACACACACAAAGACACGCACATACACACACGAACACTTACACACACACAGACACACACACACACACACAAAGATGTGCTTCGTGTGGAAAATGGAAAAAGCGGAGTAGAAACGAGAGAAAGCGCTTTTAGGATGTAAGCAGCTTAAAGAAAAATACTGAATGGATGAGTATGTTCCCACTCAACACAGAACTCACATATTGTGAAACAGATAGATGAATGCTTTAGTCTATATTGTGATAAATTATTATTGGGAGCAGATGGGGTTCAAAAAACGTACACAAAAACACAACAGAAAGACGAAAGAAACAGATAGAGCTGGGTGCGGGAGAAAGCAAATGTTGTGTGTGTTTGTGTGTGTGGGGGGAGTGGGGGGAGGGAGGTCTCTAGTCTCTTGTATTTCCCATCAAACTCGGAGGAGATGGCTCACAGATGTTTTGGCAAGGGGGAGAGTAAGAGCGAGAGGGAGAGAGAGAGAGACAGAGGAAAAGAGAGAGAGAGAGAGCGAGAGGGGAGAGGAGGAGCTGTCTCTGAACAGCTGGTGGGGGTAAAGGCGTTCGGCGGAAACCTCTTGTACCACTCTGTGCTCAGCAGATCTGGGAGCTTGTGGTCGTGCTGAGCCGTGAGCCATTTGATGCATGGACTCGAGTCTGCAGGTTAGCTGGGGTTCTGGAAATAATGTGAAAAATATTGGTTGTGAAATTAAACGTGTGTGTGTGTGTGTGTGTGTGTGTGTGTGTGTGTGTGTGTGTTCGTGTGTGTGTGTTCGTGTGTGTGTGTGTCTGTGTCTTTCAGAGAGAGAGAAAGAGATTGTGTGTGTGTGAGCGTGAATGTGTGTTAGTGTGAGTGTGTTTACGCGTCAGTGTGTGCTGTATTTTTATGCGTGTGTCTTTAGAAGAGAAAATTACTATTCTCTGCCTTGCCCATTGGACAATGTCCACATGTTGTTAAGCCAATCAGAGCCCTCTCAGCTGTGATGTATCAACGTCTGTGGAAATCATGGAAACGTTGACACGATTTTGCAAATAGCGAAAAAGTCTAAATCAAAGTCCAAGTCATATATATATATTTACATGAGGCAAGTGTGGTATCCGGCTTGGAGAATGTGCCGGGATTCAGAGTTACTACACGTGGCAACGGTTAGTTTAAGCCGACTTCGGCGTTTATTTCAATGATCACAGACAGGACAAGGGTGCGCTTGGGTCTCCGTGAGCCTCAAGCCTCTGCAGTCCATGCGTGTCTCTGCCTCCCCCCTGCTTCTGGTCTGTAGCCTCTCTTATAGTGGCTCCGGGCCTTCCTCCTCCCAGCCGCCAGGTGTCCCCCATCCCGCTGATTGGGGGGAAGGTCCAGGTGCTCTCCGTCGCCGGCTGGTGGGTGGGGGTGGTATACCCCGTCCTTCACGGTCCCTCTGGACCGTTCAGGCCGAGGCTTCAGGGGCGGGATGCCACACAAGCTAAAGCCTTTGTTTGAAGGCAGCTGTGAGGCATTTTGTTTATCTTCTGGGTTAACTTGGACCATCGTTTTGGGTTTGGCTACTTTGTGTTGGTCTCATGAGTATTCATGAGCGGTAGAGAGACCGCAGAGACCCAGGAAATAGCAGTCAGGGTACGAGAGTCAAACAATAGACGTGTAAAGTAATATATGGACCGTCTGGAGATGAGAAGAGAATGATTTTCTTTCCTGATTTGATTCGAAATGAATTTGGCTGCGCTGATATTGTATGAAAACTGAGATGTATATTAGGACAAGGGTTAATATATGAACACTTTTGTTGCATAATGCAGGGGAAACGTAACACTGTCTGTTACACACGGACGGCATGCATACCTTAGCTTATGTACGGTTTCCTCATTTTGTAGAATCATGTATCTGAAGGAACCATCGTTATCATTAGACGATTACTCAAGAACGGGTTGGCTAAGATATGTCTCTGACCAAAATGTGTCTGTCTGTCTGTCTGTCTGTCTGTCTGTCTGTCTGTCTGTCTGTCTGTCTGTCTGTCTCTCTGTCTCTGTTTGTCTGTTTGTCTGTTTATCTGTTTGTCTGTCTTTCTGTCTGTCCATCTGTCTGTCTCTCTCTTCCTTCTCTGTCAATTCATTTCAATTCTCATTGGCATGAGAAACAAACGTTAACATTGCTAAAGCAGGAGGCAACAGTTAGGAGGTCAAAGTATTATGTAAACTTCAAATCCAAAATATATACATATGAAATATTCGAATATTTAATACTCAATATGTATAGAGTAAAAGGGGGAATACTATAAAGTTCTTTCTCTCTCCCTCTCTCTCTCTCTGTAATGTAGGGTGCCTCTCGTCCTGTGTGCCCGTTGCCGTGGCGCCCAGCGTGGTGTGCATAATCCGGGTGACAGAAGGAGCTCCGGGACGTCAACCCGACGCCCTGCGAGACGAGGTGACAACACGACGGAGGACAGCTGCCTGCCGCAACCGGTGGCCGACCGGGAACCACACGTGTGTGTCTGCGTGTGTTTGTCAGAGAGAGTGTGTCTGTGTGTGTATGTCTATCTGTGTGTGTCTATTGGTGCATGTGTCTATCTGAAATGTGTGTGTGTCTATTTCTGTGCGTGCATGTGCCTGTGTGTCTCCTAAATGTGTGTTGTGTGTGTGTGTGTGTGTGTCTGCGTGTGTTTTTTCTGTGTGTGTGACTGTGTGTCTGTGTGTGTGTGTGTGTGTTTATGCACAAATAGCTATCTCTCCCACACTACTATTTGTTCAATAAATCCCGGATATCCTTGTTCTTTATGCAGACCAGCTCCTCTTCTGGGAGAGAACTCTCCTCTAATTGTTCATCCCCAATGAAATGAGCAAATGCTAACTTCTTCACTAAACCCTCCCTATTATCTATTCTGAGCCGCTGTGATCAATGCACGGCTCGATATTGTATCCAATTAACAATGAATGGCTTTTAGTACCATCATCCACTTCCCCCCCCCCTCCCCAAACCTGCCATAGCAATCTGTCTAGACCGCTACACACACCTCACCGGACCCACAAACAAGACCGCTACACAAACCTCAGCGGACTCACAAACAAGACTGCTTCATACTCCTCACCGGAACCACAAACAAGACCACGATTTGGTGTCACCTATCAGAAGATTGTCTGTTGCCACACCACCCAGCAGCACCTCCACCCTGTTCTTGCAATTAAGATCCTACAGGTGTAGTAGTCATTAATATTTGGGATTGAGATGCAAAGAGCTGTAAAAGTAGGATTTAATCACTAACCTCCGCGGGTTAAGGGCTGAATCCATGGTTATGCCAAACCCACAAGCTCTGAGATTAAAATATGATGATGTTCTGTGTTTCTATTTACAAGCAGCTAGTTTATTGGGCTATTCAAATAATCAAATTAATAAACTTTCGGGCAAATAATTAATGTTGTCTTTATTATATACTTTTAGCAGTGTAATCATAACATCGACATCGAAAAAAATAACCAATGAAAAAACGTGTCGTATAGAAACTATGAACATCACTATGAAGGCCATACATTTAAAGAGGTTTATAAACTCTTTCACAGCGCACAAACACACACACATACTGAGAGAGAGAGAGAGAGAGAGAGAGAGAGAGAGAGAGAGAGAGAGAGGAAAAGTGAGATTGAGAGAGCAAGAGAATGAGGGGCAGAGAGAGAGAAAAAGTGAGACAGAAAATGGGAAAGAGAGCTCTGGGAAGCCAGATGTCCAGAATCCTCTCAAACAGACACACAGACAACCCCCCCACAGACACACACACACGCACTTACGCACGCACGCAGGCACACACACACACACATCTTTAGTGTGTGTATATGTATTGTTGGCCTACACACATTATTTGTGTATACGTGTGTGTGTGTGTGTGTTTGCATGCTTTTAAATGTGCGTGTGTTTGCGCAGATGTGCATGTCTGTCTCTTTGTGATTTCTGTGTGTTACTGTGCACACATGTAGGTATCCGTCCGCGCATGTGTTTGAGTCCCATCCAAGCAATGAAACCATGCCTTGATCTCGTAGCCAGATGTGGATGTCCTCTGCCAATCCAGTGTAGCTTCACCCTATAATATTCATCCTACACTGTAAAAAAAAAAAAATCGTAAAAAAACGGTAATATTCTGGCAGCTGGGGCGTCAGAAAAATACTGTGAAATAACAGTATCGTAAAAATCGTAAAAATACGGTTATTTTCCATAATTCGAATACAGTTTATAGTTGTAATTTTAACAAGATTTTGCCTTATTTTCATGTTGTTTTTAATGTTTAATTAGAAACATTCACATTTTAAAACAATGAAATTACCTAGAAATATGGTAAATAAATGTTGCGTTACGAATAATACTGCTTAAATTGACAGAAATGTGCTGTTCGTAGCTGGTTTTTAATGGAAAAAGGTTGTAAAATAATTTACATTTGATGTAATATAACAGTATATGGACAGAAAATAATGTGATTCATCTTTCAAAACATGTAAAAAAAATGTTGAAAAAGTATGAGACTAAATGTTTAGTCTCATACTTACTGCTCAAGTATTAGACTAAATAAGGCACAAATAATCAACTTTCTATTGTATTTCTTTCAAATACTACATTTAACACTGAAATCCCAAAGCTTGAAATCCCAATACAACATTTAACACTGAAATCCCATTACTTTGCTCGATTAAAATAAAATAGCACAGCCAGTCCTGTCCTGCCTACAAATTGCATGTCCATAGGTCCTTGGTTTACAGAGGCTGAGCACTAACAAAGGATTTTTAGTACGGACAGGTAGTGGATCATGAGATATTCACTGATTTGGACAAGAATTCCCCTTATCGCTGACTCCACCTTCAAATAGCAATAGTTTGGACATGCAATTTGTACACAGTACAGCAGGACCAAATCAGGAGAAAACAGTAAACATCCACAACTGCTACAATATGACAATTGTGCCAAATTAACAATCTTTTTTAAAACACTAGACATTTTTAACACTGAAATCCCAAAACAACATGTTAGGTTGCATTATGTTTTTTTTTACTTTGCATAAAATTCTAATAAAATAAAATAAAAAAGTACTGCCAGTGTTTTGAATGAATCACCGCACAACAAACAATGAGTAGACCTAGATAAACATCATTAATCCTACGACAAATGTAAATCTTCCAAGAATCTAAATACTGCCAAAAGAATACATGAAAGCCTAAAGCTGCATGAGTGCATGTTAAAAGACAAGTGCATTCACAGAGCAAACATGGTCCATGGCAACAGCTCATTCAGCAGCTCTATTACTTTAAGAGAAAACAGCAAATCCGAGTCACATTTTGGGAACGCATGAGCTCCAGAAAAAACATTCATTTGATATACAGTAGACATGCTGTATGTAAATACTGCAAGAACAAGAACAAAGAACAGCAAAGTTGCATGTGAACAGTCCAGAATCAAGTCAATGAGCAAAAAGATCCAAGGACAACAGCTCACTCATAGTCTGTTTTTGAGAACTTGGGCTTTCTTTGAGAGCGTGGTGCCGTCCAGCTCCATCACAACTTTTCAGTGCACTTCAAACGTGTACTTTAGCTCAGGAGGGTAGTTGAGGTTCAATACATACATTAGGCCAAACAATATGGCAGCAGCTAATGCAGTGTTGTCCAGTCCTTGCATTATCTGCAGGCCTTCCAGGAGCACTGGTTGCATCATTTTTCACGACAAATATTCCCACTGTGGTGTCCTCAATCGATTCTTTGATGGCGGCTTCGTCCTCTGCCTGCACAGTGAAATCACAAATAGATCGGAGTGAGAAAAAACAAAAATCATATTTACAATGGAATTATAATGAAAGTGCTATTTAAAAGATTTTTTCATTTTAAATAATTTAAGCCAGTCTGTGAGCCTCTCCTTTTCTCTGTTAAACTTAAATGCAGACTGTACATGTTTCAAATTAAAATGCCTATATAGTGTTGTGCCGATAAAACACGAGAAGGTTCATTTTATAGTCAAGTTTTAACTTGGATAAAGCACTCACCTGTGTGTCGTGTAATAGAAGCAAAAATTAAACTAACCAGACCTTAAGGTCGAGCAACCAATATAAATGTTACTAAACACAACGGAAGTGTGTTGCGTAATTTGCATCAGTACAGTAGCCTAGATCTATTTCATTAAAGGGGACCTATTATGCTTTTTCGACTTTTATGACCTATAAACGTTGTTATAATGATTGATAGTCATGTTTAACCATACTCAAGTGTCAAATAATGACGTACATGCATTTCAACGTATTCCCTGCTGACAGTCTGGGGTGGCTGTGCAGAGCGCTAAACACTCGGGACAACTTTTGCGATTCACTTTTCCGGGAAATCATCTACGTAGAGCAGGGATGGGCAACTTTCATGATAAAGAGGGCCACATTTTTCAACATAACCAACGGAGGGCCACATGACTGCACACTTCAACTAAACGTGAGCTGAGAGAAGCTACACAATTTTGAATTTGGTAGATATGATTTCCTGTATTCTGGTGCATTTTGGGGATGGCCACTACCTATAAATCATCCAGAATCATAACCTATGTACGGTATGTTAATTGAACCAACATACATTCATTTTATGTTTTCCATGCTCAAACAGCCACATGAATGGTCAGTATTTTTATCAGTGCAAAGGGCTCACATACATCATCATTCAATGAAGTCAAAAAACTGAAAAACAGTGGCCCAACATTAAGTGCAACAACTCAATGAACTCAAACCCAACAAGCAGTTGTAGTAGTTGTAGTGGCGACTTAAGTGGATATCTTTAACGACTGATATCGCTTCTAAGCAAACTAGACGCATGGGTTTGCCTTCGAATTCTATGAATTCTTCTCATCTTTCTTGACCGAGTTTTCTGTAATTCGATCAATTATTATTATTCTTTTTTTTTATTCTTTTTTTTTTATTATGTGCGGGCCTGACTGAGTGAGGATGCGGGCCGCACTGAGTGAGGATGCGGGCCGCCAGTTGCCCATCCCTGACGTAGAGGCACTCCTGCCACGCCCCCATATGCCTGGTCAAATCTGCCCGCGGGCGTGCTTCAAGGAAGGTAACCAATCACAACGGAGTTGGGTTGGCAGGAGGGGGGCGAGGGGGCGGAGAAGGACGAAACCGAGCGTTGACAGAGCATGCAGAAAGCGCCCAGATGAGAGGAAGAGTTTCCTGAAAATCTACATCGTTTTTTGTGTATGGTTAAACATGACTATCAATCATTATAACAAAGTTTATAGGTCATAAAAGTCGAAAAAGCATAATAGGTCCCCTTTAACTATGCATTTTGGTGTTCAACAAAATATCAAAATCGGTAAAATAACTTCACTCACCACGAACTCCCTGACAAGATTTGCTGGGTCTTCGTTGAGGTACACACACAGCCACTTGAGAAAACATTCCCGCCCTGCATCAACGTCATCGTCCTAGGTCATGTGGATTAGAAGAGAAAGACATTTTTTTGGAATTTCTATCAAATTTCTCTATAAATTCAGTATTTTATTTCCCAAAAATTCATTCTTACTTGAGTCATGGGGGCCAAAGTTCTCTCAAGACGCTTGCCTATCTGTCCTCCTCGTTTTTCGAACAGCTTTAGAAGTTTGTCAGATCGGACATCCAGCTGTGACAGAAATCTGGATTGCAGGGGCCCGGTGGTAATGTGCTTAAATTCTGCATTTATCTGAAAATAAAAATAAGACAATCATTTGATTACTTCATTTTCTAATGATCTTATATTTAAAATATATTAATTGGTCTGCATTGGTCTTCCAAACCTAGGGGTGCAACAGAAACTTCCTCTTCCACAAACTCCTCATCCTGGCAATCAGCTGAAGAATCATGTAAGGATGGTGATGCTAATGTAGTTGTTAACACAATACCAGGAATAAAATCAGTTAGGTTATGAGGTGTGTGTCGGCTTCTCTTATGAGACATAAACGTTCCATAAATATTGGTTTGAAAAGTACAGCCAACAAACATGTCAGAGACAATTTCATTTCTCCTCAGATGTATGTTGATATTAAAGGTCCCATAAATCTCAATTTATGAGGTTTTCTAACATAAATATGAGTTCCCCTAGCCTGCATATGGTCCCCCAGTGGCTAAAACTTGCGTTTGGTGTAAAACGAGCACTAGCTGTTCTGCTCGCCTTTGAAAAAACGGAGGCTCAAGCGCGCTGTCTTGGAAATCTGTGCTCATGACGTCATGAGGAATCTCAGCTCCTCCCCTTACTCTGCCTGGCCCGCCCAGAGACGTTGGCCCGCCAATGAAACTCGACCGTGCGAGCGCCACGTGTGTGTGTGTGTGTGTGTGTGTGTGTGTGTGTGTGTGTGTGTGTGTGTGTGTGTGTGTGTGTGTGTGTGTGTGTGTGTGTGTGTGTGTGTGTGTGTGTGTGTGTGTGTGTGTGTGTGTGTGTGTGTGTGTGTGTGTGTGCGTGTGTGCGTGTGTGTGTGTGAATACACACACTGTAACGCAAGTGTTTCTTGTCGGTTCTTTGATGTGTCTTGTATTTCCACAACGAGACTGTCGTGGGGGTTATCTAAGCCATGGTTGAGAAGGAATTGGGGGAAAGGAACTTTGGTTTGACTCGCTGAAGTACATGAACTGCGACATGCCGCCGGTTGCCGCGAGGCACCATCGCCCGGCAGCGGGCAGCCGGCCGCAGGCAGCGCGCGGTTCAGTCGACTTCAGGTTGATGTGGAAGAACCAGAGACGTCGCAGAACCCGACAAAGTCGTTTGTGATTCATAATATCGTCTGGAGGCGCACACAATATGTTATATGATATAGATATCTATGTATTATATGATATTATTTAGATATAGAGCTCCAGGACTGTAACGCAAGTGTTGTACACTTCCTTGTTATTTGGATAACCGTTCTGCTGTTGGTGTGATGGCGCATAACAGACTCTCGTATCTGGTATTTCTACAACGAGACTCGTATTGGGGGTTATCTCAGCCAAGGTTGAGAATGAATTGGGGGGAAGGAACTTTGGCTTTGACTCCCTCAAGAACATGAACCACGACATGGAGGAGAAAGGGATTGTTGGCGGCGAATGTCTCCCGCTTGAGCCCCGCTGAGGGACCACGGCCGGAGGCGGAGGTGCATAAGCGCTGCCCGGCAAAGATCCCTTTCTCCTCCTTGTCGTGGTTCATGTTCTTGAGGGAGTCAAAGCCAAAGTTCCTTCCCCCAATTCATTCTCAACCTTGGCTGAGATAACCCCCAATACGAGTCTCGTTGTAGAAATACCAGATACGAGAGTCCGACGTCACACCAACAGCAGAACGGTTATCCAAATTACAAGGAAGTGTACAACACTTGCGTTACAGTCCTGGAGCTCTATATCTAAATAATATCATATACATAGATATCTATATCATATAACATATTGTGTGCGCCTCCAGACGATATTATGAATCACAAACGACTTTGTCGGGTTCTGCGACGTCTCTGGTTCTTCCACTTTCACATCAACCTGAAGTCGACTGAACCGCGCGCTGCCTGCTGCCGGCTGCCCGCTGCCGGGCGATGGTGCCTCGCGGCAACCGGCGGCATGTCGCAGTTCATGTACTTCAGCGAGTCAAATCAAAGTTCCTTTCCCCCAATTCCTTCTCAACCATGGCTCAGATAACCCCCACGACAGTCTCGTTGTGGAAATACAAGACACGTCAAAGAACCGACAAGAAACACTTGCGTTACAGTGTGTGTATTCACATTGATGTGGACGTTGAAGAACCAGGAACGTCGGAGAACCCAACGCGGTCGTTTGAGATTCATAATATCGGCTCACACAGCTTTTGGCCGTGATAATATATATTATATGATATAGATATCTGTGTAGGCTATATGATAATATTTAGATATAGAGCTCCAGGACTCCCGTGTGTTCTAGAATATTTACAGAACACGGCTAAAGGCTGTGTTCGGCTCGCCATTGCGATACATCCACTGTAAACAGAGCGCATGGTGGCTGCAAGCTGCTCAGGGCCACACCCCCACCCTCCTCCTTGACACGCCCACCGAAACAGCGCATTTGGGGGAAGCTCAATGTGCGACTGGCTCGGAGTGGCTGTAACTCTGCACCACGGCTGAATTTAGGGAACGTCTTTGAATACTGTGTTAGTTGCCCACTAATACCTATATTGAAGAATACATAAAATAGCATGTCATGGGACCTATAATAAAGTATTCCCTTTCATTAGATAGATTTTTGCATATACATAAGTGACAGCTGAAAGTAGCCAACTCTTTTTGAGTCTGACTAACTTGTGTTGAATGAACTCTACTTTGGTGTACAATTAAAGCATTCCAAGTCTTAAATCAGGGTTTCCCCAGGTTTGATCAACCCAAATTTAAGACTTTTTTTAGACTTTTTTAAGACCACTTCAATGAAAATTAAGACCTACATCGCACCCATTAAGCAGTCGTAAAACGCGGTCGTGCATATGTTATTCATGTTTTTTTGGAACATATGAAACATTCATGTCAATACATTAATGAATGTGGCAAAGGATAAGTGTGCACTCACCAATCAAAGAGCCAAACTGAGGGCCTAACTCAAGTCTAGAGGCCTGATGTCTCTTAAGACCATGTACCCAGAAATAATAAAAGATTAAAAAAACAATACACAAAGTGATGGTGTGAAAGTGTAGCTGTATTTTTGGTTTAAATATCAAACTTTCAACACACAATATAAAATATAAACAAAAACTCTAATCAAATTGCTGTAGTTTCTCAGCATTCAAATTTCCTCAACCATTTCAATGAATCCACCACTTGCCTCGTTGACCTCTTTTACTAACTTTTACCTTCGTAATGTATGGAGCCAGCCCGAACCCGAACCCTAACCCGTCCACAGACACGGTGACTAATGTATGATAGTAAGCATTATTGGCCCTTAACACTAATATTCGGAAACAACACTGCCTCAAAAGGATATTGGCCTAAGCAACACCAGTAGAGGCTATACTTTTCCCTGAACTTTTAAACGTTGCAAACGTGCAAAAACATAATTATATATTTATGTGGCATTCAGTCCAATGCTTAAAATATATCTGTGGCATTCAGTAGGCCAATGCTGTGGTAAAGTGTGTAAAGTATGACCAAGTGTTTCTTTCTGTTCAATAGATAGAACTTTATCAATCCCCTGTAGGAGAAATTTGTTAATGTTTGTCCCTATAAAACAATAATGGCAACAAAAAAATATATACAAAACATGACGGTAACTCTAAAGCAACCCAGTCTCACCAATATGCGTACAGATCGCACGTTTGACACTTTCAAAATGCGTGCAGTACATACGCCAAATGACCATTTCGCGTGCATATGATACGCAAAACCCAGCATTAACTACTGTGGAGGGCGGATGCGTCCATTTCGCGTGCATATGATACGCAAATCCCAGCATTAACTGAATGGGAAATGCAATATTTTAGGACAGATTCACCATTAAACGTGTTTCTAATGACATTTCTAGCGAGAAATGTACTTTTTCCTGGAATAATCTTCAGTCAGTGAATGTGTATGATCATTATTAATCTTTATTATCTGAATGGGAAATGCAATATTTTAGGACCGATTCACCGTTAAACGTGTTTCTAATAACGTTTCTAGCGAGAAATATACTTTTTACTTGCATAATCTTCAGTCAGTGATTGTGTCTGATCTTTAGTTTTATAGTTATTAGGAAGATTTTATCGGCTCGCTCGCATGTTTCAACGACGTCAGACTCTGCTTTCGCTAAACTAGCAGCTCACGTGTTTCCTGCGTTTGTGTTATTAAACCGTTACTTTATGTAACCTTTAAGGATATCATCTTGTTAGAAACACGCATATCCGAGAGCCAACCCAGTCGACAAAAGCATACGTTGACAGTGTACGTTTTCGTGAACCCTGGATTACGTCGCATTTCAACATAAAATAGCGAGACACACACACACACACACACACACACACGCACACACACACACACACTGCATTTCGCTGCTTAAACAACAACAGATATTATATTCCCTCAAATATTATTACTTTCAAAACATTGGCCAAAGTGGAATATCTTTTTTATTTGGGCTGCTTCTAGGACATTTTGGGTGGATTTTGAACGGTATGTGGCCAGGACGTTTTTTGCAGGACCTGGCAACCCTGCACTGTTGCCCGACGTGCTGAAATGCTCCGGAACAGATCTGGATCCACTATGGCCAAAAGACTTGTATGCCCCCCCTCCCCCCTTAAATAAATACTATGGCAGAATAAAGAATAAATTCATGCATTATCATTCAACTTGAACATGTGTTTTCACAGTATAGAGTGGCGAAGTCACGCCCCTTCCGGTAGGGCTCATGGGACCTATGAGATCGAAAAATATGAATGGGTGTCAATGGAGAGAAAATAATTATTTTCTGGTCCTGGTCTTTATATGCCCTGGATTACACATATGTTGTTTGTGGATTTAAAAGATAATTTTTCATGCAAAGAGTTCGACCGTTTATTGTGCAATTGTTCAGATAAAGGTTGCAGAGAAAACACAACGAGAAAGACTACACGGCTCGTATGTGACGTCACGCTACCTGCGACTGGCGTGGAGAAGACCGACAATCTTCCCATCGGCATAACTGAAACTCTGCACGTGCCCCGACTTATAATGGTTTTCACCTCTTTCGATGCTTTTATCCTCCCCTTGGAAAAAGCGGTGAAGTGGGGCAGAGAGATCGCCATCTCTGTGCCGAGTTCCAAGGGCGGGTGTGGTGACGTATATCATATGCGTCGAGAGCAGCGAAGAGCTGTAGTTCACAAAGCGGCCTCACATAAAACCTAAAATTATCAAACTTCTTCACGAACATTTTTAGTTTTCTTTGCATGAAAAATTATCATTTAAATCCACAAACAACATATGTGTAATCCAGGGCATATAAAGACTGGGACCAGAAAATAATTATTTTCTCTCCATTGACACCCATTCATATTTTTCGATCTCATAGGTCCCATAAGCCCTACCGGAAGGGGTGTGACTTCGCCACTCTATAGCGTGGTGGAGGGATGACGTATGTTCGCCAACCCGGAAGCGTCGCCCTGGGTTCCCTTGACAAAAAGCCAACGGGGTTTTCCATTGGATTTTGGATTATTGCAGAAAAATTAGCATCTTTGAAGCACCCCCTCAAAAACTGAAAATAAATAAATAAATAAAAATATCCTTGCTCCAAAGAACGAAATGTAAACCAATGCATTCTGAATGGGAGGGTTTCTCCGATTTTTCCATGCTACACAGAACGAAATGTAAACCCATGCAAATAAAGACTTCATGGTCATAATCATTTAAATATCATTTATCTCCTGAGGGTGGTATTCTATTTTTTTCAACGGGGCTGCATCCAGTCACTTGACCGTCATGGTTGCTATGGTGGTTGCGATCGACCGCCCCCTCATACATGGCTCGGCTCTAAAAACCACGCAGCAAAGGAGCTGCCGTAAATTGTGTTGTTTTTGTCGTAAACTAGGGTCCGATGGTTAAAAAATAGACGGATATTCCAAGGTATCCTTAAAAGGCAGCTGGGATGTTTTTATTTTCTGCAGTTTAGACTTCTTCTATAACCTATTTTTGAAAGCAAAACGCCAAGCTCATTGATTTAACGAGGCAGGGTTATTTGAACCAATTTATTAAATAAATATTTGTGAGAGGTCATTCCTTCTCCCGAGTTTGCTTCCTATTTATGTCTAGTGTACAACCCTACTGTCCACAAGCATCACGTAGCCATCCAACCTGCATATCTGAGAATCAGGCCTCTCTTTAATAATGACCAAACGTTATGAGAGAAATACACATTAACTTTTGTCTCATAAGCGACTTGGTGCCGGCTCCTTTTGACCTTTTGACCCCTGACTTCTGGGGGAATAGCTGCATCAATTCATTAGTCAATCAGAAGCATGTAAATATCTTCCCGGTAGCGTAACGGGGCAAACAAGGTGTCCTTTGACATCTACGTTTCGAGGCGATTGCAACAGTGCCAGACATGAGCATATTCGAACATGTTTAATGGTAGTAATTAGCTGTCGAAATTGGAGGCCTTAATCAATAATGAGCAGCTATTGATTTGCTTCCCGATAGAAATTTGTGACAAATTACATGTTATTTAGCATCTACACGTTGAGCTGAGTCCAATGACACCGAGCATGACACTCTAGCAAATGGTAACATGTATTTTACATGGTACACCTAGGTCTAGGACATGATCTCGGTGTAGCAAGAGGGCGAGCTTGATCTCATTGGACTCAGCTTAACGTATAGATGCTAAATAACATGTAATTTGTCAAAAATCTCCATCGGGAAGCAAATCTATAGGTGGTCATTATTGATAAAGGCCTCCAAAATCGACAGCTAATTACTACCCCGAAACTTATTCAAATATGATCATGTGTGGCACTGTTGCAATCGCCTCGAAACGTAGATGTCAAAGGACACCTTGTTTGCCCCGTTACGCTACCGGGAAGATATTTTCATACTTCTAATGGATTGATTCATATTCTAAGGTTCTCGGAGTGAGACTTTAAGATGCTGCAGCAGAAGTGTTGAGACGAAAGATGATATCAAGACATTTATAGAATATTCCCATTCACATTATGATTCTTCGTCATAACATCCGACCAAACATCCTTTACATTCACAGAGCGAAGATTATGAAAGTCCAGGCCCCCCCTTCCTGAACTCGGGGTCCGACTGGGCCAAGTTTCGGGCAGGGAGGACCCCCCCTTCCTGCCCTCGGGGTCCGACCGGGCCAAGTTTCGGTGCGGGGGTCCCAGTTAGGCCCTAGAATAAGGTATTCAAATTTCAGGGCGGTAGGACCTTCCTATCTCAAAAACTGTTTTTCCACCACATTCTGAACCATTAGGTCTTGCAGGCAACACTTCTGAGGGGCTTTGTCCAAATGACAGTCCATTTGGGAAAACTTTTTTTCTCTAAGGGCTAGAACTCCAAATCTCGGATATGTCGTTCTCGGGGCCCCGGGAAATGTGTGTAAACATTTTAGCATCCCTAGCTATCTCGAAAAGGCCGGAAAAGGGGCGTGACCTCCAACAGTACAGTAAATGTACATAAGACAGAGGTTTGTTTCTAGTCCTCATTTTTTGTGGGATGGAGGTGTACATTTGTGGCTTAAGGTGTGTAGACACAGCTGGCCTGTGGCCACGTTTTTGAAGTCTGGGGTCAAAAGGAGCCGGCACCACGCCGCTTATGAGATAACAAAAAGTTAATGTGTATTTCTCTAATAACTTTTTGTCATTATTAAAGAGAGGGCTGATTCTCAGATATGCATGTTGGATGGCTAGGGTGTAGGTCTGGGAAGAACTTCAGGCCAAAATCTTGCAAGCGAGCCGCTGGGTGAGCTGCAAAGAGATGGAGCACTTGCTGAGTCATTTCCTGTAGGGCTGGAGCCACAGGTTGAAGCGAATGCGTCCTTTCAGACCCCCTGATATACGAGACCCCAAGGTAGAGCTTACTTAAATGTTGTCGACTCAGTCACCTATTGCATCACTTCCTTTAGGGCTTCAGCCTCCTAATTGATCATTGTAGTAGGCTATAATTGAATGCCCTCTTTCATATATGATACCTCCACCACTGGGACGTGGCAACAATTCTCTAAATCCATATGGGGAGGGGGGGGGGGGGGGGATGCTTGTGGACAGTAGGGGTGTATACTAGACATAAATAGGAAGCAAACTCAGGAGAAGGAATGACCTCTCACAAATATTTATTTAATAAATTGGTTCAAATAACCCTGCCTCGTTAAATCAATGAGCTTGGTGTTTTGCTTTCAAAAATAGGTTATAGAAGAAGTCTAAACAGCAGAAAATAAAAACATCCAAGCTGCCTTTTAAGGATACATTGGAATATCTGTCTTTTTTTTAACCATCGGACCCTAGTTTACGACAAAAACAACACAATTTACGGAAGCTCCTTTGCCGCGTGGTTTTTAGAGCCATGTAATGGTGCGTTTTAATATCCATCCGTCTCGGAGCTCCGAGGACGTTGCCTAGCGACACGCACAAACACGCCCCTTTTCCTCGGAAGTCGATCTCGCCATCTCGTTTGAACTCAGCGGTGACCGAGCGAGGCTTCTGAGATAGAATTGAAGATGGATGCGCCCAGTGTGACATTCAGTGAACTGTTTTCATTGTGTTTGGACCGCTTTGGTGGTTTAAATCGCAATTTCAATCACTCGTATTGCTGTAATAACTTACATATGCAGATGATACATTGAAACATGAAATGAAGTGAAAATTTTAGAAGTTCAAATGGCTGCGTTTTCGTACGGTGAAAACGCACCGTTTCATTTATATTATTTCGTAGTCCTGAAATAATATAAATGAAAATAGTAGTAGTAGTCGGCCAATGCTACCGCAACAATAGCTTTCCGGGTGGCGTCCATGTTTTTCTCCGACGACCTACGCTCAAAACATAAAACGATTTTAGTGTGGGTGTGGCGTCCGATCCGAGATCCGAGTCGGCTCGCAGAGAATACTCGAACGCACCATAAGTATGAGGGGGCGGTCGATAGCAACCACCATAGCAACCATGACGGTCAAGTGACTGGATGCAGCCCCGTTGAAAAAAATAGAATACCACCCTCAGGAGATTAATGATATTTAAATTATTATGACCATGAAGTCTTTATTTGCATGGGTTTACATTTCGTTCTGTGTAGCATGGAAAAATCGGAGAAACACTCCCATTCAGAATGCATTGGTTTACATTTCGTTCTTTGGAGCAAGGATATTTTTATTTATTTATTTATTTTCAGTTTTTGAGGGGGTGCTTCAAAGATGCTAATTTTTCTGCAATAATCCAAAATCCAATGGAAAACCCCGTTGGCTTTTTGTCAAGGGAACCCAGGGCGACGCTTCCGGGTTGGCCAACATACGTCATCCCTCCACCACCCTATACTGTGAAAACACATGTTCAAGTTGAATGATAATGCATGAATTTATTCTTTATTCTGCCATAGTATTTATTTAAGGGGGGAGGGGGGCATACAAGTCTTTTGGCCATAGTGGATCCAGATCTGTTCCGGAGCATTTCAGCACGTCGGGCAACAGCGCAGGGTTGCCAGGTCCTGCAAAAAACGTCCTGCCCACATACCGTTCAAAATCCACCCAAAATGTCCTAGAAGCAGCCCAAATAAAAAAGATATTCCACTTTGGCCAATGTTTTGAAAGTAATAATATTTGAGGGAATACAATATATGTTGTTGTTTAAGCAGCGAAATGCATTGTTTGTGTGTGTGTGCGTGTGCGTGTGTGTGTGTGTATAACACGCTATTTTATGTTGAAATGCGACGTAATCCAGAGTTCACGAAAACGTACACTGTCAACGTATGCTTTTGTCGACTGGGTTGGCTCTCGGATATGCGTGTTTCTAACAAGATGATATCATTAAAGGTTACATAAAGTAACGGTTTAATAACACAAACGCAGGAAACACGTGAGCTGCTAGTTTAGCGAAAGCAGCGTTTGACGTCGTTGAAACATGCGAGCGAGCCGATAAAATCTTCCTAATAACTATAAAACTAAAGATCAGACACAATCACTGACTGAAGATTATGCAAGTAAAAAGTATATTTCTCGCTAGAAACGTTATTAGAAACACGTTTAACGGTGAATCGGTCCTAAAATATTGCATTTCCCATTCAGATAATAAAGATTAATAATGATCATACACATTCACTGACTGAAGATTATTCCAGGAAAAAGTATATTTCTCGCTAGAAATGTCATTAGAAACACGTTTAATGGTGAATCTGTCCTAAAATATTGCATTTCCCATTCAGTTAATGCTGGGATTTGCGTATCATATGCACGCGAAATGGACGCATCCGCCCTCCACAGTAGTTAATGCTGGGTTTTGCGTATCATATGCACGCGAAATGGTCATTTGGCGTATATACTAGGGATGGGCATAATTAATCGATGCTCGATAATTGATCGTTAAGAAATGCGTCGATCAATTTATATTGTTATCGATTAAAAGGACGTTGTGTTGCATACTGTGAGTCTTGAAGCATTTAATTTAATATAACCCTGCCGACTGGTGGAAAGTGAATGGAAGAAGGTTCCCCAGGCTGTCAAAGTTAGCGCGACAATACCTCTGCATCCCCGCAACTTCGGTCCCGTCAGAGCGGGTGTTTTCTGCTGCTGGACTGACAGTTACAAGGCTGCGTTCGCGTCTGACCCCCGAGCATGTTAACATGCTTATATTCCTAAACAAAAATATGTAGGCTGGAGTTACTGTATGCTATGGACGACAGTCACCACCGTATGTGAGTCGCTCTTTTCTTTCTTAATGTGTTGACTCTCGCTCCGCTTGGTGCCTCTTGGAGTCGTTACATTTTGCCAAAACTGTGATATTTTAGCAACAAGTCCAGCCTTATATATGTTCAATAAGGTATTGCTTTTAGATAGACTAGTTCATGCAATTGTTTGTAAATGGGTGGCTCATCTTTTTGTTGCGAGCCTTTTCCGCGCGCCGGCTGCAGGCATTATATGTCGGCCTTTCCCCCCCCTTTTTTTTTCATAACAGTTATACAGTTTAATGCCCACTTTTAGCCTACTGCCTTTGTTTGATTATTGTTGTCCGATAAGTTCGCTACTTATTGTAATTGGAATAGGCTACAGATTTAGTCTTGTTGAATCGTTTCCAAACCTTTAAGAGCGCCTGTAGGCGCATTGTTCGGACTTTACGAGCGCCGCATAGGCCTATAACCTATAATGCCTGTATTTATTATTTTAAAACTGTTAAACAGTTGTAGGTCTTCAAGTTAACTGTATTGTATTAATTTTGGCCCATACATTATTGTTGGAATAAAGATTTCATTGATAAAAACATTAGAAAAAAAACATAGAAAAAAGTTAATGATTAATCGATAATTGATCGATAACTCTAGCGATGCTCGATCAAGAAAATTTCTTCAAATGCCCATCCCTAGTATGTACTGCACGCATTTTGAAAGTGTCAAACCATGCGATCTGTACGCATATTGGTGAGACTGGGTTGCTCTAAAGTCAAACCGTCCAATCTGAAGGCTCTACTTAACCACTCCCCCTACTCACTTCCAGCAATGCAAAGCGAACAGAACTGAGGTGGGGAGGGCGTAGCTTAAGTAGTTTGTGACCGACCCAGAGGAACGCAACGCAAATTCAATGTGAACATGTATGAGGCTTTAATAAAATCCCGGACGATTTTGAAATTCCGCCCGGACACATTTATTTTTATAAGTGTCTCAAAAAGAGGGCATGTCTGGGCAAAAGAGGACGTCTGGTCACCCTTCGTAAGGGGAACCCATTTGATTCCTACCTGTTCCACTGTTAAATAGTGGCGCAAGTTGGTGGGCGCTATCCTGGTAATTTCTCTGTGTGTGTGTCGTGTGAGCGTGTGCATGGGTCGAATTGCGTGTCTCACGCCGAATGCGTGAGACTTGAGAGCACTGCTTCCCCATGATGTGGCGTCTCCTCTCGACTGATTATGTTTGTTGAGATTGCCGGCGCGAAAACCCAAAGTATTGTTCGCGCATACTCCAATAAATGAGACGTTCTCTGACGTTACGCAAAACCCCGATACGCAAAACGCCCCCTATTTTCCCCTTGGTTGACTACGAAAACATATCCTAGTAGGAAATTTAAGACCATCTTTAAAAAATTAAGACTTGGGTAACGCAATTTAAGACTTTTTAAGGCCTTAATTTAGGAACATGAAATTTAAGACATTTTTTAGACTTTTAAGACCCCGCGGCTACCCTGTAAATGTACATGGCTAGTGGATGGTGCGCCCAAAATGTGGATGCTTGAGTTTATAATGATTAAGAAGTAAAGACCTACTAGCTACTGCAATGGAACACCCCTTACACTGCCACATCACTGGAAAGAGAGAAAGAGGGAAAAATGTGAGGCCAGCCAACCAAATACATCCATATAGCTTTCCTAAAAGAATCGGTCAACATGCTTCACAGTTACTCTTTATTGTAGTTTAAATGCAATTAATTTAAATGCAACTCAAATGAGTTTATTAGCTACACCTAGTTAAAATAAATGGAGTTCATGGTGCTTTTAAACTGTTGAATGGGGACCTAATAAATCACACAGGAAAGTATATTCCTGCAGGCTAATGTTATCACACAGTACCAAAATATTAAGATTAATTTTCATAAATTGACAACATTCTAATACTATTAAGTTTAAATAAGTCAAGTGAATCAAATAAAGCATTTAAATACTCACCATTTCTACAGAGCCTTAGAACAATGCTTGAAGCAGAAGCCTGTCTCAACCCAACCGTCTCAACACCAATTACCTATACCTACAGAAAAAACTAAAACAAATCTTTTATTATTCAAACATAGTTTCTACAGAACAAGTTTACCCTTAAATAAACATTTCCATACAACAGTTAAATAAAAATCTCCCTAATTTCTCATTTTAATAAGGCTCTATTAAGGTAATTAGACATCAAGACCTAAAAAATAATACATTCTTAACACAACAACATGAAATGAAAACATAACATATTGTAGCGTCCCTCTGAAAAAATGCCACGAGACGGAACTGGGGTTTTCTGGCGATTTATTTTCCAATTAAAGGGGAAATATCATACCACCAGGTGTGAGTGTGATTAGCCTTACAAGCCGTTCCGAAAATCTGCCCCATATGACATCACTAGTGGGCGTGTCCACCTAGAACTGTGCAGGATAGATCCGTCTACCAGCCTTCCCAGTGGACTGAAGGAAACGATGCTCATCTATCCAGCACAGATCTAGGTGGACACGCCCACTAGTGATGTCATATGGGGCAGATTTTCGAAACGGCTTGTACGGCTAATCACACTCACACCTGGTTGTATAATATGTCCCCTTTAATACACAGGCTACTGTGGGCTGTAGCCAACGCAAAAGCAACTACATCGAATAAACTGTTGGGTCAGTGAGAACGGCGACGGCCTGTCTATAGCCGAGGGCTCCGTAGGCGTCACGTAATCTCGGCAATAGGAGCTAGCGTTTAGCATTAGGCCAATATTAGCATCGCACTTTAGCCTAGGCTCTCTCCCCAGAACAACGATAACGTTTCCTGGTTCTCAGCCAATCACGACCCTACAGCCTATGACATATCCACTAACTCTCTGGAATCCCAACAACTCAACCCCGTGAAATGGACATAAACAAACTATTTTAACAGTGGAACACACATAACACAACATTACATAATACCCAGTCCGTTACAATGACTGGGGAAGGCTAGGTATAGCTGGTAAAGACCAAACCGCTTAAACTATGAATGCCTTTGCTACCCGATGCTAATATTAGCATAATGCTAAACGCTAGATGCATTGCCGCGTGTACGTGACGCCTACAGAGCCCTCGGCTACAGACAGGACCATCAAAATTCTCACTAGCCCAATTAATATACTCACACGTTTTTACGTTTTACCAGGCATAGCAGCATAAAAAATAAAGACATTACCAGCGTCTTTCCCCACCGTGGTATAGTGAATATTTCCCAAAAAATGCGCCAACATTTCGAGTTGCTTAAGCATGCAGTTAGTAACTCGGTAACCCTTCCTTTTACAGTCCCCTAATTACTAGGTATTTACCCGGTACATACATGGTAAATCATAGTGTATTACTGGGTAATTGCCACTGGTAATAAGAAGGTAAATACAGAGGTAGTTACCCGGTAAATACATGGTAAATCATAGTGTATTACTGGGTAATTACCACTGGTAATAAGAAGGTAAATACAGAGGAATTATCCGGTAAATTATAGTGTATTACTGTGTAATTACCACTGGTAATAAGAAGGTAAATACAGAGGAATTACAGCTGAAGTACTAAGTAAAACCTCCACTATTACCCATCAACTCAACTAAGTAGCGTGTAGTTGTAACTGTTTTAGGTTGGTAATAACTCCGATATTGTGTACTTCCTAGGAAATTAGGCAACCAATTCTTATAAACACCTATTATCCAAGGTTTATGTTGGTAACAGCCCAAATTTAATGATGTACTATCTAGAAATTAGCATAGTGCTTTCCAATAAAATACTATTTCTTAGTTATTATTCATAGCTACACACATTTAGAAAGGGTTTATTCGATTTACCACTATGGAATTACTTACCTGGTAACAACCCTCTGCAGGAACAGTTTTCCTCTAGTGTCATGGTACATCTTCTTAAATACTGGGTACAAAGCCGTTTGTTTCCATGGTATTACCAGGTTCTTACCATATAATTTATAATAGATTCCACTATCCATGCAGTCAACACAAACATGTACCATGTACGTTCTGCGACGTTACCAAGTAAAACACGACAACTTACCCAGTAATTATGCTGAAACTGTACTGTAAAAGGAAGCCTCGTTTGTTTCCATGGTATTACCAGGTTCTTACCATATAATTTGTAATACATTATTCCCTTTTCCATGCAGTCAACACAAACTTGTACCATGTACGTTCTGTGACGTTACCAAGTAAAACACGACAATTTACCCAGTAATTAAGCTGAAACTGTACTGTAAAAGGAAGCCTCGTTTGTTTCCATGGTATTACCAGGTTCTTACCATATAATTTGTAATACATTATTCCCTTTTCCATGCAGTCAACACAAACTTGTACCATGTACGTTCTGTGACGTTACCAAGTAAAACACGACAATTTACCCAGTAATTAAGCCGAAACTGTACTGTAAAAGGAAGCCTCGTTTGTTTCCATGGTATTACCAGGTTCTTACCATATAATTTGTAATACATTATTCCCTTTTCCATGCAGTCAACACAAATTTGTACCATGTACGTTCTGCGACGTTACCAAGTAAAACACGACAATTTACCCAGTAATTAAGCTGAAACTGTACTGTAAAAGGAAGCCTTGTTTATTTCCATGGTATTACCAGGTTCTTACCATATCATTTGTAATACATTATTCCCTTTTCCATGCAGTCAACACAAACTTGTACCATGTACATTCTGCGACGTTACCAAGTAAAACACGACAATTTACCCAGTAAGTAAGCTGAAACTGTACTGTAAAAGGAAGCCTAGTTTGTTTCCATGGTATTACCAGGCTCTTACCATATAAGTTGTAACTGGTTATTCCCTTTTCCATGCAATCAACACAAACCATATATGTTCTGCAACATCGTTCACCAGTAGTTAAGCACTTTAATTGTTGTTATAAAACCCCAAACCACTGTTGATGAAAGGCATATTAGAATTAAACAAAATCAAAGGCTTATCTTTCAAACAATGCATATCTCACAAACAGGCACTGAACACTGAAGAAATCGGACAAAAAAAAGAGCCGTCCACATCAACTCAATTTAAATGTTACTGAGGGTGTTTTCATATGGAAGACTGCTTCAACCTCTTCAATTTGAATAAGCGGTGAATGCCATGCAGCAATCTGCCTATGGGAGCATCTTTGTGGTCATTCGCAAACCAATGAGTCCACTCGATGAATGAGAGATGATTATTTAGTGTCTTCTCTGTGAGGTATCCCTGCAGTCTCCACATCTGGGATTTGAAGGCTGAACAAGACCTGACCAGGTACCTCCAAATCTCCCCTTCCATACTGTAATAAAGAATCAGAAGACAAGAAAATAAACATTAGGACTGTCAATTAATGAACATTTCTAGAACATGTAGAACTCAAAGATTATTTTTGTTTATTAGTTAAAAAAGGATGCTGATCCTCTGGCCATTGTGTTTGGTCATATTGAAAAGAGAAAAAGGCATAGCCATAAATACAGTTAATAGGACGGGAGGGGACAGGCTGTTAGCTCCGATTAGCACTTTAGCATCGAGCTAGCGGAGCTTCTGTCATTCAAATAACTCGGACATGTTGTTTAAAACCTATAACACCCAATTTATTAAAATATCCGGATTTAATCGGGCTCTCTCCCATAAGTACAGTTAATAGGACGGGAAGAGACAGGCTCTGTTAGCCCCGGTTAGCGCAATGCTAAAGAGCAGCTCTACCGGAGCATGCCACCTCAACAGGTGCAAGTTAGCCTCCAGTTTGATATTCGCCGGATATTCGGTTTACCACCCAATCGGATTCATCAACATAAGTGCAATACATTACGGGCTTAGTATGTTGAGGACGGTTTAGGACGGCGTATCGCGAAAATCACAAACACATGTTGTCGCCATCGATGTCTGTGCAACAACGTCATTTACGTTCTGGCTGCTACCTGTTTTAGGGACCGTCAACAAGTTACACTCACCGACTGGTGGCAGAGACGTTACCATGGAATTGTTTCAGACAGGAAATTAATCACACAAATATATTGAAATATAGTTAATCATAATGCAGTTAATAGTTTAATATTCGACAAAAATCGACTAAACTATATTTGAAATTATTAATTGCATCCCGTTTAACAATAATGCAATATATTAGCAAAGTTACCTGCAGTAAGTAGCAGCCCACCATTGGCAACTACTACTACAATCAGGTGACAAAATGTATTTTTTTAGTGATTTTTATGTTATTTTATATGATTTATTTCCAGAAACAATTCCATGGTAACGTCTCTGCCACCAGTCGGTTTGTGTAACTTGTTGACGGTCCCTAAAACAGGTAGCAGCCAGAACGAGTTGATGTGGACGGCTTTTTTTTGTCCGATTTCTTCAGTGTTAACTACTGGTGAACGATGTTCCAGAACATATATGGTTTGTGTTGATTGCATGGAAAAGGGAATAACCAGTTACAACTTACATGGTAAGAGCCTGGTAATACCATGGAAACAAACTAGGCTTCCTTTTACAGTACAGTTTCAGCTTACTTACTGGGTAAATTGTCATGTTTTACTTGGTAACGTCGCAGAACGTACATGGTACAAGTTTGTGTTGACTGCATGGAAAAGGGAATAATGTATTACAAATTATGTGGTAAGAACCTGGTAATACCATGGAAATAAACAAGGCTTCCTTTTACAGTACAGTTTCAGCTTAATTACTGGGTAAATTGTCGTGTTTTACTTGGTAACGTCACAGAACGTACATGGTACTAGTTTGTGTTGACTGCATGGAAAAGGGAATAATGTATTACAAATTATATGGTAAGAACCTGGTAATACCATGGAAACAAACGAGGCTTCCTTTTACAGTACAGTTTCAGCTTAATTACTGGGTAAATTGTCGTGTTTTACTTGGTAACGTCACAGAACGTACATGGTACAAGTTTGTGTTGACTGCATGGAAAAGGGAATAATGTATTACAAATTATATGGTAAGAACCTGGTAATACCATGGAAACAAACGAGGCTTCCTTTTACAGTACAGTTTCAGCTTAATTACTGGGTAAGTTGTCGTGTTTTACTTGGTAACGTCGCAGAACGTACATGGTACATGTTTGTGTTGACTGCATCGATAATGGAATCTATTATAAATTATATGGTAAGAACCTGGTAATACCATGGAAACAAACGGCTTTGTACCCAGTATTTAAGAAGATGTACCATGACACTAGAGGAAAACTTCCTGCAGAGGGTTGTTACCAGGTAAGTAATTCCATAGTGGTAAATCGAATAAACCCTTTCTAAATGGGTGTAGCTATGAATAATAACTAAGAAATAGTATTTTATTGGAAAGCACTATGCTAATTTCTAGATAGTACATCATTAAATTTGGGCTGTTACCAACATAAACCTTGGATAATAGGTCTTTATAAGAATTGGTTGCCTAATTTCCTAGGAAGTACACAATATTGGAGTTATTACCAACCTACATCAGTTGCAACTACACGCTACTTAGTTGAGTTGATGGGTAATAGTGGAGGTTTTACTTAGTACTTCAGCTGTAATTCCTCTGTATTTACCTTCTTATTACCAGTGGTAATTACACAGTAATACACTATAATTTACCGGATAATTCCTCTGTATTTACCTTCTTATTACCAGTGGTAATTACCCAGTAATACACTATGATTTACCATGTATTTACCGGGTAACTACCTCTGTATTTACCTTCTTATTACCAGTGGCAATTACCCAGTAATACACTATGATTTACCATGTATGTACCGGGTAAATACCTAGTAATTAGGGGACTGTAAAAGGAAGGGTTACCGTAACTCCCCCTCCCCCCAGCGAATTACACAAATTAACTTCATAGTTCTAAGGAAAGTCAACTACGCTTTCACACGATAGAAAAACATGCTTTATTCCCTAATTTCGTGAATGAGTCATGAGCTAAATTAAAGTTGTTTAGGCCTAGCTAACGCCTGCGAATAGTAACCACAGCGAACTTTAACACATTAGTATAATCACATTAGGCCTGGATTTTCAAAAAATACCTTGACATAAACATGTTGCTCAACCTTACGAGCAAATTAAAACAAGTATTTAGAGTGACTGACTCTAACAGTAACATATTTGTTAAGATTTAATTACCTTGAAAGATAACTCCTCAGGTCCACACGCATGCAACACAAGTGCAAAATCGCAACGTTCTTCTTCCCCACGTGGGTGATGACGCGTTCATAGTGGCCGTGTTCCAGACAAAACATAACTTATTTCTTACTTCTTAAAATGACTGAAACTTATAGATTTAACATCCCTCAAAGCTGTAAGAGTTCTACATGATTTATATATGTTTTGATGAGAAACATAAATCAAACGTTTTGCATACAGTCTGTTTGTTTACAGTAACATTTCTATCCAAGGCATCTATAACTTGGTCAAGTCACCATACATGGATTACAAACTTACATTCAACCTCACTGAAATGAATCCATACTCTATCAAAGGTTTCCATAACCTGGGTCAAGTAACCATCCAAAACATTGGCAGAATGTAATGCTTTTAAGTGGTAGGTTAAGGAAACAGATGAAAAGCATGTAGTTTATGTGGTTTTATCCTGGTATTGGCCTCCTTCACTTTCCCAATGTCTATTTAGATTAAATAAATAAATAATTTAAAATAAATGTTAATATAATGTTAATAAATGTTACCATCTAGGAAATTGCAGTAATTTTAGTTATTTTCAATGAAAACATTAGTCAATTAACAAAGAAATTATAGTAAAATTACTAATTAAATAGTTATTTTATTTTTAATTTCTCAGTAACTTTAAATGATTTTTTACTTTTTTTAGAGTTTTAAAGTTGAATTTTACAGTTTATTCCCTTAAATAACAGACAAACAGATTGGTGAAATTACGATATATTTGTGAACGTATTTTAACAATAAATATATGGATTTCTAATAGTTTTTTTTGTAAAAGAACAGGAATATTGTGTGTTTTCACAGTTACAGTGATTTCATGTAAGTTTACATTTTACATGTAAAATAACAGTCTCTTTTTGTAAATTAAATGGTATTTTAAAAATACAGACAAAATCTGAAGACTAAAATTACGTTATATGACAACCTTTTTTTACAGTGTATAGTAGAGCGAACCCTCCCACCCCCGCACCCCAACAAAAGGAGATTTTCAATGACCCAAAGAAGCTTACAGTGAAGGGGGGGACCTAAATCACCAAGTGTGTAGCACCCACCCATGTATGCAGTGTTGGGAGTAATTGCATTACTGTAATTCATTACTTTTTGCTGTAATGCGGGAATGTAAGACAGTGCAAAAAAAAAAGGTAATATTTTACTCGGTACAAATATCAGTAACGCGCGTTACAATGCACTTTAAACCCGACATTATTGTGTGTTGTTTTTATACAAATTCGCCAACACTGTGAGATTCTCAGAGGAGAAAAATATCTGCGCAAATGTTTACTTCCTCTTACTGCTAGAGGAGAAGATCACGGCAGCAGCAAAGTCCAGGGGGGCTGGTTATTGTCTTTTCGCTCGGTTCTCCATGTCAACAGTAGGGCTAGAACGGAGCAAAAAGACAACAACCAGCCCGCATTTCCGTTTCAGTTCAAGGAGCAATGAGTCTTCCAACCGAAATCAATGGATTTACAAAATGCCAAATAAAACATGACAGAAACGGTATTTCGCTACGATACTTGACCAACCACTCGGTGAGCTGCACATTTCTGAAAACAAACGTTTAGTGTTGTTTTAAGGCCAGTTTTGTGAATACCCATAGCGAGCTATTGTTAAGCAGGCAGGGGCGATTCAAAATGAGCCAAACACCCGAGACAGGACCAATAGTCGTTGTCAACTCTATTTCATCCTAGACAAACCAGAAAGTGGGCTCAATGTTTGTTTTTTTTGTTTTTTTACAATTTAACGTAGTACGCTCTAGCTCTATGATTTAAACATGAATACCTAAAGTTACAGCATTTCTATTATAAAATGTATTGCACCATGAGCCATAACTGCGATCATTATATTGTACTTTTGTTAGCCTTAAGCCTAGCTCAGTCATTATGCCATACCACATCACCTCCTGCTGTGTAATGAGCTGCATTGAACACAAGAAGATCTATTGAGAACACCAAATCCATATTTCCTGTTATTTTGAAGAAAGTAATGCAAAAGTAATGTAAAAGTAGTGTAAGGCCTTACAATTGAAAGACAGTAATATTGTAATGTAACTAATTACTTTGAAATGACAGTAACAAGTAATAAATAATGCATTACTATTTTGAAGTAACTTGCCCAACACTGCATGTATGTGCGTCTGTATGTTTTTATCTACATTTACTTAACATTAATCTTTTATTTGATTTATAATTTTGTTGAAATCATATAATACACTATGCAAGTTTCTAAAAATAATTACCCAGTACAGTTCAGAGTATCCATGTGTAAAGAACTCAAACCATGGCACCTTGAGCATCGTACATGTGTGTGTGTGTGTTTGCGTATCTGTCTGTTTGTGTACGTGTATGTGTGTGTGTGTGTGTGTGTTCTCGAGTGTGCATGTGTGTATGTGTGTATGTGTGTGTGTCTGTCTGTGTGCTTGTCTGTTTGTGTATGTGTATGTGCGTGTGTGTGTGTGTGTATGTCTGTCTGTGTGTGTGATTTTCAGCGTGTGTAACTCAACATCACAATCGCTGTCAGTCTGGCTGACATGTTTGTCAGTGAGGATATACATGTGACATGCATGTGGGGAGGTATTTTTCTTGTTTGTGAATGTTAATGCGACTTTTGCTTCACATTCACGTTTTTGCTTGTGTATGTGTCTGTGTGTGTGTGTGTGTGTGTGTGTGTGTGTTTGTATCTGCACATATGGTATGTTTTTAAGTCTTTTGTTGTGCTTTTGTGTGCATGTATTAGTGCATTAGTGTGTACACATGCATCGGTGTGTCCTAATGTCACACTGTATTTGTTCCGATGTGGGTTTATTTGCGGACATGTGTGTGCATGTGGTCATTGCTTGCACCTCTGTGTGGGTCTTAGCACATAACACTTTTTTTATGTGCATGTTCTTGTGCACCGGTGTGGGTGTGCATGAGTGTGTGCATTTTTACAGTATATCTCTGTGATTACGTGTGTGTGTGAATCTTGATGCTGTATGCGTTTCTCTGTGTTAGAACTGTGCATTTGTATGTGCATGTTTGTGAACGTGCGCCTAGTGTATCCACTATGAATGTACGTGTGTGTGTGTGTGTGTGTGTGTGTGT
>NC_082385.1:20284215-20369215 GCF_031168955.1 Gadus macrocephalus
TTAACCCTTGCATATATTGATTATCAACTGAGGAGTGCTCGCATGATGCTAATAAGACTTGCTAAGACTTGCTGCCTGTGGCCATTAAACTTTACAACGCCTCCCTTAGAATGTCAGACACCGTCCCTCTCTGTAATCTCTGACCTCAAACAAGGACTATAATTCTTGCACCTTTTGCACAATTGCACAATTGTACAATTCTTTTTGTACAGTGCTGTCTTTTGTGTATGTATGTGTATGTATGTATATATGTATATATGTATGTATGTATGTGTGTATATGTATATATATATATATATGTATGTATATATGGTGTTGTATATATATTTATATTGTCCTTAAATTTGTTATTTGTATATTTTGTTTTTCTTAGGTTGTATCTTTTATCTTTTGTGTATGTATGTGTATTTATGTTGTATGTATATGTATATGTATATATATGTATATGTGTGTGTGTATGTATATGTATATAAATGTATATGGATATGGATATATATATGTTATATTTTATATTATATTTTATTCTTAATATTGATTTATTTATGTATTTGTGTATGTATATCTGGAGTTCGTGACAAAAATAATTTCCCTCTGGGATTATTAAAGTATTTATCTATCTATCTATCTATCTATCTATCTATCTATCTATCTATCTATCTATCTATCTATCTATCTATCTATCTATCTATCTATCTATCTATCTATCTATCTATCTATCTATCTATCTATCTATCTAATAGCCAAGTGCTACCATGGAGCTATGAGCCGTGTGAATGTAAGCCTGCGTGATATTGTAAGGCATTAAGAAGAAAAGCGTCCCTATGATTAACGTATTATATATTATTACTGTTATGGTGTGAGCATAGTAGCCGTGTAGCAGTATCATAGCTAGCTACTTCAGGGGCCTTGGCCAGGGGGGTTTTGCTTTTCAAATGCCTGCCATTGACAAGCGTAATGTTTAATCTAATGTCATACATAATGTATGCATTTAAATTATAGGGTTAACAAGAAGACATTTTAAAAAGCAAATATATGGTGCTCACTTTTGTATGGCTACCAACAAAATAAAAAACGCACATAGCTAATTTGGCACACAAATACGATCCACATAAACATACACACAAACACCCACACCCACACCCACACACACACATTCCCGCTATCCGCTTTGGCCCTTTATCGGGACATCCCCACACTGCATCAATCACAGTCTTGCAGGCTGGGAGATGGCGGGCAGCTGATGAGCTGATGAGAGCTATTTATGAGCATCCCTTAAAGCTAGCTAGGAGACAGAGATCACTAGCAGATGACTCTGAGGGCTCTGGGTATTACTGCTTTCCACAATGCCACTTCCCTTATCATTCCCATCTGACATTTAGAGGGTGAATGTATGTCTACTTTGTTAACCTGGGAAAAAAACTGGTTCCAGCATAAGTGTGGATAATAGACTGGGACTTTTTTATTGTGAAATAAAGTAGGATTTGTAGTATAGTTGAATTAGACTTTTAAATTTAAATTGGGGAATTCAATGCATGGCTTTTTTACAGGTAGTTATTTAAACAAACATAGCAACAAGCAATAATCTCTCGCCTTTATCTTTATTTTTTCTAAAGGGTCTTAACAATACTGTGAGTGTGACCTTCTTTAGCATGGGTGGTGATGCTGACGGCTGCTACTTTTCAGCCCACAGGTTGAAATGCTAATTGTCACCCAATAGTGAATAGCTAGCTAGCTTCACCGTCTTTTGTCAGCTAAACAAATTCTGTATGTTGCCATGAAAAAGAAAAATATAGAAAAAGTCTTTATAAGCCGGATTGAGTTATTGTGAGGGGAACTGAGTGGCAGAAGAAGAGATAGAGCGAGTGTGACTCGGTTTCTTCATCTGCCTGCTGGTTGCTTAGCGCAAAACATGCAACCGCCAAAAGAAAGGCGAGCAGGAAAGACTGAGAGAAAGAGAGAGAGAGAGAGAGAGAGAGAGAGAGAGAGAGAGAGAGAGAGAGAGAGAGAGAGAGAGAGAGAGAGAGGAGAGAGAGAGAGAGAGAGAGAGAGCGCATCCCTTTAAACCATCTGGCCCCCGTCTGTTGCTCTTTAGGCCTGGTGGTAACTTCAGAGTCTGAAGATGAGCGTTGAGGGGGAATTACTGCCAAGCCCTTTCACTGATTCCAGAAAACAGTCTGCTGCAAATTACTCAGAAATATCAACTTAAAACCCTGGGCCGCCTCGCCCATTCACTCTCCCCCACGAGTTCATGACTTCCTCCACAAACAAGATGGAGAACGTGGGGTGGGGAAGGGGACCCGGAGCCACTCGAGGACCTCTTGCTCCTGATCCCGATCAAACATGGCAGTTATGCTAATTCGCCTCATTTTTTCGTTGGCCTGGACTACACGCATTCTTACCCAGCCGAGACCCGGAATGTGCAGTTGTGGAGTTGTTTGAGAAGCTAGAGCACGAAACCATTGCTGCCACCGCTAACCGCCTCTTGACTTGAATGTTAATATATAATCACTAGCTATAACTTGTTTGCTACGCTGTATACTGTGGACAGGCAGTTCTCTCTGGTTTGCGTGTGTGTGCTTATTTTGCGGAGGGAGTCTCACGGTAGAACAGTAGTCAAAGGGGCGATCTGGGTGGGATCCTTCACTTCTTTTCTTCAGTATTTATCCTGCCAAGCAACAGAATGCGTAACGACATTCGACATCTCAAAATGTACAAAATGTTCCTGGGTAAGGTTGTTTATAACCGTGTTGAACTGTACGGACGCTTACATGAAATGCTAACTTAAAATAAACAATGTGCAATGTGAGTTTAACTTTTGTATGTATGTGTGTTTGAGCGGTACAATTTAAGGGAGAACACACTATAGGCCTAATAATTAATTGTGTGTTTTTGATTTTGTTGACTTCCATTAAATGCTTATATTCAGAGTCTAGTTGGTTTACTTTATGTGCTGTGCAGAATTCTGATCTCTAATGAATCATTCAATCAGAGCCCTTAGTGATTTAATAATCCGTCCAATCAGAAACTGCGGTTCCAATGATGGGATGTTTGATCAAACATCATTCAACCAATTATTGACATTGTAGACGTAGGGGGAAACCCTGAAGTGTTCCACATTGCTGTCAAACAACATAGAGGATGAGGTCCATTAAAAAAAACACAATTTTTTTACATAGTTTTATAATTTCTGAATGTAAATATATTTTCATGGATAAAGTAATCGTATAAATTATCCATATATTAACATATATGTACCAGTAAAAAGGTAGGACTCCAAACCCAGTGTTTCATGAGGTGAAACAGGAACATGAAGATCAAACCTACAAGGTTCCCCTACGGTCCTCCCCTACCATCCCTGTGTTCCCCTACGGTCCTCAACCTAAACCTTCCATCCCTGAGGTTCCCCTAAGGTCCTCAACATAAGCCTACCATCCCTGAAGTTCCCCTACGGTCCTCCCCTAACATTCCTGAGATCTCCCTACAGTCCTCCCCTACCATCCCTGAGGTTCCCCTACGGTCCTCCCCCACAATTCACCCTCCTGCCAACGTTTGGCAATCAGTACGGTGGTCGTAAAAGCCGGAGAAGATATGAACAATTTACATTGGAACCCGACACATGAAATACATGTGACAAAGATGGCCGGAGAACTGGGGGAAAATATCATTTTTTTATGGATATAGTGGCGCTGGCGCACTGGTTTCTACAAATGAAGTTGTAATACATTATTTCTTAAGATTGTCATGGCAATGCAAGTATGGGAATGATTAAATGGTTGAATTTCCACAAAACTGAAATGCATTATTGTTATCATTATTCCAATAATATTGCAATAGGTTAGGTTGATTCATTGTCTTTGGATTTTAGCGAGCGGTTTTGTGGTAACCTGCTGCCGAGATGACACATTTTTCTTAGTGTCACGAATAACTTCATGGAACTAGAAAATGGATTTCCTGCAGAAAATGCGGTGAGTGCTGTAGTGCAAACTGAGGTTGAAAATATTTTTTAATAAAGCCACATAGATTAAGGCATAAAGAAACGTTAAATGGCTTAAATCAAGTGAAGGGATTTGAACAAAAGTTCAAAAGTCTAAATAGAGTAATAAATGTAAACATGCACATCATTTAAAGAATAATGTGACAGTGAATGAAAAGCGCAAAGCATTGCTAAAAATGCAGAAATCTAAAATGAATTGAACTGAAGAATCTGAAAGGTCAAATGTATTGCCCTGCACTCTTGGTGTGTGTGTGTGTGTGTGTGTGTGTGTGTGTGTGTGTGTGTGTGTGTGTGTGTGTGTGTGTGTGTGTGTGTGTGTGTGTGTGTGTGTGTGTGTGTGTGTGTGTGTGTGTGTGTGTGTGTGTGTGTGTGTGTGTCTTTAAAGGGGTAGTTCGGAATTTTGGACATAGGGCCTGATTCCCAAGTGAGCATTGGTATTCTATATCACTGGAGACAGTTTTCAACACATTTCATACAGTCCTTCTAGTTGCAGAGTTCGCTCGTGCTAGGCTAGCGCACGTCAACGGGCAATGCTAGCCTGCTATTAAAAACAGTCTTACCCACTCCACAGTACACCCGAGGTAAATCAATTATAACGACAGACTATAAATCTAAATGTCTGTTTATAGAATAATGTTAGAAATAAAACCAACCTTGCATTGCATTGCATTTTGAGGGAATTGCGGGGTCTCAGCAGCCAACCCTGTCTCGTCAAAATTACGTTCCCAGAGAACTATTCGGCATTCTCAATTACGTTTGTCATAAAACGTATTTTGTCCGCGATTACGTTTTATTGAACGTATTGCAAATACGTTCGTCCTCAGCCTATTTTTTGCCATTTATTAACCTCTAGGATTATGTTTGGTTGAAACGTATCCCAGATAGGTTAAATGTCAACGTATAGCACATTATTGTCATTAAGGCATATCTCCCTTTCAGGGAACGTTTAATTCAACGTATTTTGTCTGAAAAACGTATCTTGGCTGTGGATACGTGTTATTGAACATATCGCAAATACGTTCGTTGTCAACCTATTTTTTGCCATTCATTTACCTCTAGGATTATGTTTGGTTGAAACGCATTCCAAATATGTTAAATGTCAACGTATAGCACATTATTGTCATTAAGGCATATTTCCCTTTCGGGAAACGTTTGTAACGTTATTTTGTCCCTGATTACGTCTTATTGAACATATTGCAAATAGGTTCCTTCTCAACATTTTTGTTGTTATTTATTTAAGCTACCTCTTGGATTACAGGCTACATTTAATTGAAACGTATCCTTAATAGGCTACGTTAAATTTCGATAACACATTATTGTCAGCATATAGGCATAGGTCTACCTCTCGGGGAAGCGTACGTTTGATTGTAATGTTAATAGTCCAACGTTATATCAACATGTCACAAGAGGAGAAATTAGCTGCTGACGGGGTAACTGTAGGAGCGGGGGTTGCTTTGTTGATTTCTTTATCTAGGGCTATAGCTGTGGTCAAAGCGGGAAGTGTGCGTTGTCTGGGCGGCTGCCTGAACTGAGCTGCAGGAAATTATGTTCACACGTTTCTTCATTCATTCATGAAGGCTATACCGGTGAACGGTGACGTCAGACTCACGCCCACCTACAAACCAATCAATGTCCAGTATCAGCCTGTCCTCTCGGAAAATACGACCACGTTGGTTTGTTCCGCCACAGATTACGACCCATTGGAATTTATCCAAAACGAGCGAACGAGGCCCTCTACATGTGCGGGCAACCCTTTCTCATCAAAATTACGTTCCCAGAGAACTATTCGGCATTCTCAATTACGTTTGTCTAAAAAACGTATTTTGTCCGTGATTACGTTTTATTGAACATATTGTAATGACCTCGCAGGTGACATAACGATGTCGAGTCATTAGTAATTGAAGGAACTTTTAATGGACCAAAACCAGGTCACTGAAACCCGTAACCAACGGCAGAAATCCCACCCAAAACAAACCCCGGTTACCCCGGCAACCCCCAACACGGTCTCACTCACGTGCAGGCCCCCACCCTCGTGTTCTTCCAAGGCCCTCCCCCAGCTGACCTAATGATTCGCCCTCACACTGATTGACAAGAAGAACATTACAATACATGCACACACAGAACAACTGGCATAACGGACAACGAAATACAATGCAACACATAACACAAAAACAATTTAATTGTCCCAGGGTCGCTACAATATCGTAAATACGAATTCGTTCTCAGCCTATTTTTGCCATTTATTTACCGTGTTACTATGGCAGAATAAAGAATAAATTCATGCATTATCATTCAACTTGAACATGTGTTTTTACAGTATAGAGTGGTGGAGAGGGATGACGTATCGACAATAATGAACACACGAACAATGTTAATAGAACAACACGCAACCACATAACATCCCGAACCCATTAACCCCACTTAATCCTAACAACAAAACAAGTTAACAAAAGCCCCATTTGTCAACTGAGAACCCCAATTCCCAGAATCCCCCGCGGCTCCGGAACACGGCGTAGCTCATATTAATCTTTATTATCTGAATGGGAAATGCAATATTTTAGGACAGATACACCATTAAACGCGTTTCTAATGACATTTCTAGCGAGAAATGTACATTTTCCTTACATAATCTTCAGTCAGTGAATGTGTATGATCTTTATTAATCTTTATTATCTGAATGGGAAATGCAATATTTTAGGACCGATTCACCGTTAAACGTGTTTCTAATAACATTTCTAGCGAGAAATATACTTTTTACTTGCATAATCTTCAGTCAGTGATTGTGTCTGATCTTTAGTTTTATAGTTATTAGGATTTGATCGGCTCGCTCGCATGTTTCAACGACGTCAGGTTGCTTTCGCTAAACTAGCAGCTCACGTGCTTCCTGCGTTTGTGTTATTAAACTGTTACTTTATGTAACTTTTAATGATATCATCTTGTTAGAAACACGTATATCTGCCCAGTCGCCAAAAGCATACCTACGTTGACAGTGTACGTTTCGTGAACACTGGATTACGTCGCATTTCAACATAAAATAGCGTGTTATACACACACACACACGCACGCACACGCACAGACACACAAGCACATACAAGCACACACACGCACGCACAGACACACAGACACAGACACACACACACACACACACACACACACACACACACACACGCACACACGCACACGGTGCATTTCGCTGCTAAAACAACAACAAAAAAATATTCCCTCAAATAGTATTACTTTCAAAACGTTGGCCAAAATGGCCAATAATATCATTTTTTATTTGGGATGCTTCTAGGACATTTTGGGTGGATTTTGAACGGTATGTGGGGGGCACGTTTTTTGCAGGACCTGGCAACCCTGCGCTGTTGCCCGAGATCTGGATCCACCCCGGCGTGGTGCCGTCTCCTTTTGACCTTTTGACCCCAGACTTCTGGGGGAATAGCTGAATCAATTCATTAGTCAATCAGAAGCATGTAAATATCTTCACGGTGGCGTAAGAGGACGAACAAGGTGTCCTTCAACATCTACGCTTCCAGGCGATTGCAACGGTGCCACACATGAGCATATTCGAACATGTTTAATGGTAGTAATTAGCTGTCGAAATTGGAGGCCTTAATCAATACTGAGCAGCTATTGATTTGCTTCCCGATAAAGATTAGTCACAAATGACATGTTATTTAGCATCTACACGTTGAGCTGAGTCCAATGACACCAAGAACGACACTCTAGCTAATGGTAACATGTATTTTACATGGTACACCTAGGTCTAGGACATGATCTCGGTGTAGCAAGAGGCCGAGCTTGATCTCATTGGACTCAGCTTAACGTGTAGATGCTAATTAACATGTAATTTGTCAAAAATCTCCATCGGGAAGCAAATCTATAGCTGGTCATTATTGATAAAGGCCTCCAAAATCGACAGCTAATTACTACCCCGAAACATATTCAAATATGATCATGTGTGGCACTGTTGCAATCGTCTCGAAACGTAGATGTCAAAGGACACCTTGTTTGCTCTGTTGCACCACCGGGAAGATATTTTCATACTTCTAATGGATTGATTCATATTTGAAGGTTCTCGGAGTGAGACTTTAAGTGGCTGCAGCAGAAGTGTTGAGACGAAAGATGATATCAAGAGATTTATAGAATATTCCCATTCACATTATGATTCTTCGTCGTAACATCCGACCAAACATCCTTTACATTCACAGAGCGAAGATTATGAAAGTCCAGGCTCAGCAAGTGCTCCATCTCGTTGCACCTGCACCCAGCGGCTCGCTTGCAAGATTTTGGCCTGAAGTTCTTCCCAGACCTATACCCTAACAGTCCAATATGCATATCTGAGAATCAGGCCTCTCTTCAATAATGACAAAATGTAATGAGAGAAATACAGATTCACTTTTTGTTATCTCATAAGCGGCGTGGTGCCGGCTCCTTTTGACCTTTTGACCCCAGACTTCAAAGAGGTGGCCACAGGTCAGCGCTGTCTACACACATTAAGCCACAAATGTACACCTCCATCCCGCAAAAAATGGGGCCTAGAAACTAACCTCTGTCTTATGTACATTGACTGTACTGTTGGAGGTCACGCCCCTTTTCCAGCCTTTTCGAGATAGCTAGGGATGCTAAAATGTTTACACACATTTCCCGGGGCCCCGTGTACGACATATCCGAGATTTGGAGTTCTAGCCCTTAGAGAAAAAAAGTTTTCCCAAATGGAGTGTCATTTGGACAAAGCCCCTCAGAAGTGTAGCCTGCAAGACCTAATGGTTCAGAATGTGGTGGAAAAACAGTTTTTGAGATAGGAAGGTCCTACCGCCCTGAAATTGTAATGCCTTATTCTAGGGCCTAACTTGGACCTCGGCTCCGAAACTTGGCCCGGTCGGACCCCGAGGGCAGGAAGGGGGGGCCCTTCCTGCCCGAAACTTGGCCCGGTCAGACCCCGAGGGCAGGCCCCCCCTTCCTGCCCTCGGGGTCTGACCGGGCCAAGTTTCGGTGCGGAGGTCCCAGTTAGGCCCTAGAATAAGGTATTAAAATTTCAGGGCGGTAGGACCTTCCTATCTCAAAAACTGTTTTTCCACCACATTCTGAACCATTAGGTCTTGCAGGCTACACTTCTGAGGGGCTTTGTCCAAATGACACTCCATTTGGGAAAACTTTTTTTCTCTAAGGGCTAGAACTCCAAATCTCGGATATGTCGTACACGGGGCCCCGGGAAATGTGTGTAAACATTTTAGCATCCCTAGCTATCTCGAAAAGGTCGGCAAAGGGGCGTGACCTCCAACAGTACAGTAAATGTACGTAAGACAGAGGTTCGTTTCTAGTCCCCATTTTTTGTGGGATGGAGGTGTACATTTGTGGCTAAAGGTGTGTAGACACAGCTGGCCTGTGGCCACGTTTTTGAAGTCGGGGGTCAAAAGGTCAAAAGGAGCCGGCACCACGCCGCTTATGAGATAACAAAAAGTTAATGTGTGTTTCTCTCATAACTTTTTGTCATTATTAAAGAGAGGCCTGATTCTCAGATATGCATGTTGGATGGCTATGGGTGTAGGTCTGGGAAGAACTTCAGGCCAAAATCTTGCAAGCGAGCTGCTGGGTGCAGGTGCAACGAGATGGAGCACTTGCTGAGCCTGGACTTTCATAATCTTCGCTCTGTGAATGTAAAGGATGTTTGGTCGGATGTTACGACGAAGAATCATAATGTGAATGGGAATATTCTATAAATCTCTTGATATCATCTTTCGTCTCAACACTTCTGCTGCAGCCACTTAAAGTCTCACTCCGAGAACCTTCAAATATGAATCAATCCATTAGAAGTATGAAAATATCTTCCCGGTGGTGCAACAGAGCAAACAAGGTGTCCTTTGACATCTACGTTTCGAGACGATTGCAACAGTGCCACACATGATCATATTTGAATATGTTTCGGGGTAGTAATTAGCTGTCGATTTTGGAGGCCTTTATCAATAATGACCAGCTATAGATTTGCTTCCCGATGGAGATTTTTGACAAATTACATGTTAATTAGCATCTACACGTTAAGCTGAGTCCAATGAGATCAAGCTCGGCCTCTTGCTACACCGAGATCATGTCCTAGACCTAGGTGTACCATGTAAAATACATGTTACCATTAGCTAGAGTGTCGTTCTTGGTGTCATTGGACTCAGCTCAACGTGTAGATGCTAAATAACATGTCATTTGTGACTAATCTTTATCGGGAAGCAAATCAATAGCTGCTCAGTATTGATTAAGGCCTCCAATTTCGACAGCTAATTACTACCATTAAACATGTTCGAATATGCTCATGTGTGGCACCGTTGCAATCGCCTGGAAGCGTAGATGTTGAAGGACACCTTGTTCGTCCTCTTACGCCACCGTGAAGATATTTACATGCTTCTGATTGACTAATGAATTGATTCAGCTATTCCCCCAGAAGTCTGGGGTCAAAAGGTCAAAAGGAGACGGCACCACGCCGGGGTGGATCCAGATCTCGGGCAACAGCGCAGGGTTGCCAGGTCCTGCAAAAAACGTGCCCCCCACATACCGTTCAAAATCCACCCAAAATGTCCTAGAAGCATCCCAAATAAAAAATGATATTATTGGCCATTTTGGCCAACGTTTTGAAAGTAATACTATTTGAGGGAATATTTTTTTGTTGTTGTTTTAGCAGCGAAATTCACCGTGTGCGTGTGTGTGTGTGTGTGTGTGTGTCTGTGTCTGTGTGTCTGTGCGTGCGTGTGTGTGCTTGTATGTGCTTGTGTGTCTGTGCGTGTGCGTGCGTGTGTGTGTGTATAACACACTATTTTATGTTGAAATGCGACGTAATCCAGTGTTCACGAAACGTACACTGTCAACGTAGGTATGCTTTTGGCGACTGGGCAGATATACGTGTTTCTAACAAGATGATATCATTAAAAGTTACATGAAGTAACAGTTTAATAACACAAACGCAGGAAGCACGTGAGCTGCTAGTTTAGCGAAAGCAACCTGACGTCGTTGAAACATGCGAGCGAGCCGATCAAATCCTAATAACTATAAAACTAAAGATCAGACACAATCACTGACTGAAGATTATGCAAGTAAAAAGTATATTTCTCGCTAGAAATGTTATTAGAAACACGTTTAACGGTGAATCGGTCCTAAAATATTGCATTTCCCATTCAGATAATAAAGATTAATAAAGATCATACACATTCACTGACTGAAGATTATGTAAGGAAAATGTACATTTCTCGCTAGAAATGTCATTAGAAACGCGTTTAATGGTGTATCTGTCCTAAAATATTGCATTTCCCATTCAGATAATAAAGATTAATATGAGCTACGCCGTGTTCCGGAGCCGCGGGGGATTCTGGGAATTGGGGTTCTCAGTTGACAAATGGGGCTTTTGTTAACTTGTTTTGTTGTTAGGATTAAGTGGGGTTAATGGGTTCGGGATGTTATGTGGTTGCGTGTTGTTCTATTAACATTGTTCGTGTGTTCATTATTGTCGATACGTCATCCCTCTCCACCACTCTATACTGTAAAAACACATGTTCAAGTTGAATGATAATGCATGAATTTATTCTTTATTCTGCCATAGTAACACGGTAAATAAATGGCAAAAATAGGCTGAGAACGAATTCGTGTTTACGATATTGTAGCGACCCTGGGACAATTAAATTGTTTTTGTGTTATGTGTTGCATTGTATTTCGTTGTCCGTTATGCCAGTTGTTCTGTGTGTGCATGTATTGTAATGTTCTTCTTGTCAATCAGTGTGAGGGCGAATCATTAGGTCAGCTGGGGGAGGGCCTTGGAAGAACACGAGGGTGGGGGCCTGCACGTGAGTGAGACCGTGTTGGGGGTTGCCGGGGTAACCGGGGTTTGTTTTGGGTGGGATTTCTGCCGTTGGTTACGGGTTTCAGTGACCTGGTTTTGGTCCATTAAAAGTTCCTTCAATTACTAATGACTCGACATCGTTATGTCACCTGCGAGGTCATTACAATATGTTCAATAAAACGTAATCACGGACAAAATACGTTTTTTAGACAAACGTAATTGAGAATGCCGAATAGTTCTCTGGGAACGTAATTTTGATGAGAAAGGGTTGCAGCAGCAGTGTTTATATTCCTGTACGTAGGCTACGGCAGCGGCGGACTGATACCTAGGTTACCTGCCGCTGTCATTGCTACAAACGCAGAGTACAGTGAACGAAGGAATTCTATAAGCGTATTCAATTAACAAGATATGCCCACGTTTGGAGGAGTTAGCGATGCATCTGCTTTTGAAGACGATTATGAGGAATTTGTTGTATCCAACGAACCGTACATGTACGAGCCGGTGTTTTGATGTCCAAGCCAGCAGCAACAAGCCACAGTTGAGTCCTTTCTGGATCTCGCACTGGAAATTGGTGGAAACTTTGTGGTGCCCATCTGTACCGTTTATTTCTACAATTTCTAAAAGCACACTGAACCATCATGTTGCCTAGTCGTTCAATTGCGCTTCTGTCCCACGCTTCACTGTTTACGTTCTTCTGTCGTGATTCGGTTATAAACCTAACCAGCGCATAGTAAAATTCCGCTTCTGCTGAGAAAGTAGTCCCTCAATGATTCATGCGATGCAAGGTTAGTTTTATTTCTAATATTATTCTATCAACACAGACATTTAAATATATAGTCTGGCGTTATAATTGATTTACCTCGGGTGTACTGTGGAGTGGGTAAGACTGTTTTTAATAGCAGGCTAGCATTGCCCGTTGCCGTGCGCTAGCCTAGCACGAGCGAACTCTGCAACTAGAAGGACTGAATGAAATGTGCTGAATGAAAACTGTCTCCAGTGATATAGAATACCAATGCTCACTTGGGAATCAGGCCCTATGTCCAAAATTCCGAACTACCCCTTTAAGAGAATAGCGAGCCGGAGCGTGATTAAAGCCTAATAGAGCGGGATAAAAAAGCCCAATCTGGCCACACTGCCTGCACGTCATCCAATATTAGTAAATATTATAAACTAAAACTGTGATTCTGAATAAAGCTTAATTGATATTGAAATTCCGTTTGGATATTATTGAAGATATATGTGTATAGATTTGTTAAATGGTTTGAACAAAGATAAAACAAATTGATTTAGATACGTCTTAAACAGTTGAAGTACCAGATTGACTCCCATGTTAAAATAGTATTTTAAAAGTAAAAATTCTGAAAAGAAGCGCGCGATCCCAAGCTATTCTGGACATTTTAAAAATTGAATGGAGTCTCTAAGTGAAAAATTGAGGAAGGAGATAGATCCCAAAGTTTGTAGAGAATAATAAAGAGGAAAGAAAGAAATTTAGAATAAAACTTATGAAGAACAATAGTTGAGCGCTGCATGCAACCGCCAAATGGTGAAAGGAAACAAAAAACATCATACTTTATACAAAACTTTATCCATTATTTGTCCATTTGGATCTAAAGAGCAGTTGAACAGAGTTATCGCAGGTGGACCCGCGGCAGCAGTGGGGTGAAACTTTCTGATGCTGCATGTGAACATGTACGTCGCTGCGCCAGTTGTACGCCAATCTCTGCCTCTGAAACGCCTCTCGGCCCGGGAACACTTTCGGGGCGTTGCTTCTGCTTTTTGTTACAGGGTTCTGCTGGGGTAGCAGCCCAGAAGACATGCTGAGCGACCAACACCGCTGGTGCAGCCTGTGTGTTCATCCAATGGATAATTTACCACCAGATTTAAATGATGTAGATATGTGTGTGTGTTTGTGTGTGTGTGTGTGTGTGTGTGTGTGTGTGTGTGTGTGTGTGTGTGTGTGTGTGTGTGAGTGTGTGTGTTTGTAGGTGTTGTTTTTGTTTGGCACGTAAACAATGTTAAAACACAAAACAACAGTGGGTCCATCCATCACCATGGATAAATGTGTGTTGCTACATACATGAGCCTGAGTGTGTGTGTGTGTGTGTGTGTGTGTGTGTGTGTGTGTGTGTGTGTGTGTGTGTGTGTGTGTGTGTGTGTGTGTGTGTTTAATGGGGTTGGATTTAGTGATTCATTTCCGTGATTCAGTTCACGTCATTCAGTTCGCCACGAGGAGTTTGCACGTTCGTTCAGTCGAGTTTCCGGTAGCGGTGAATCGAATCATGCACGGTTCTCTGAGTCAGTCAGACTCAGCCCCTCCCTCGTTAGTTCGTTCCGTCGAGTTTCCGGTAGCGGTGAATCGAATCATGGAATGTACTGTTCTCAGACCCTCGTTCTCATTCTCAAACGTCAACATTACAACTTTAACCAAACGCAGCGGGATGGGGGTGTAGTTTATTATTGGATGTTATATCAGCAAGATAATAGACTTGATTTAGCAATGATGGTGGGGGTCCCGGATGTTTTAGGCTCTCATAAACAGAACCCTGTGCAGCCCAAGACTAAATCTAGATGCCAAAATTAATGCTGCCTTCAAAACGAGAGCTGGTTAATTGTGAAAAATGCATTAAACTGTAATCAGAAAACGCGGTTACATGCTATAGACCCTATAGTATCTGGTAACCCTTCCTTTTACAGTCCCCTAATTACTAGGTATTTACCCGGTACATGCATGGTAAATCATAGTGTATTACTGGGTAATTACCACTGGTAATAAGAAGGTAAATACAGAGGTAGTTACCCAGCAAATACATGATAAATCATAGTGTATTACTGGGTAATTATCACTGGTAATAAGAAGGTAAATACAGAGGAATTATAGTGTATTACTGTGTAATTACCACTGGTAATAAGAAGGTAAATACAGAGGAATTACAGCTGAAGTACTAAGTAAAACCTCCACTATTACCCATCAACTCAACTAAGTAGCGTGTAGTTGTAACTGTTTTAGGTTGGTAATAACTCCGATATTGTGTACTTCCTAGGAAATTAGGCAACCAATTCTTATAAACACCTATTATCCAAGGTTTATGTTGTTAACAGCCCAAGTTTAATGATGTACTATCTAGAAATTAGCATAGTGCTTTCCAATAAAATACTTTTTCTTAGTTATTATTCGTAGCTGCACCCATTTAGAAAGGGTTTATTTGATTTACCACAATGGAATTACTTACCTGGTAACAACCTCTGCAGGAACAGTTTTCCTCTAGTGTTATGGTACATCTTCTTAAATACTGGGTACAAAGCCGTTTGTTTCCATGGTATTACCGCAGGTTCGTACCATATAATTTATAATATACATTCCATTATCCATGCAGTCAAGACAAACTTGTACCATGTACGTTCTGCGACATTACCAAGTAAAACACGACAATTTACCCAGTAATTAAGCTGAAACTGTACTGTAAAAGGAAGCCTCGTTTGTTTCCATGGTATTACCAGGTTCTTACCATATAATTTGTAATACATTATTCCCTTTTCCATGCAGTCAACACAAACTTGTACCATGTACGTTCTGCGACGTTACCAAGTAAAACACAACAATTTACCCAGTAATTAAGCTGAAACTGTGCTGTAAAAGGAAGCCTCGTTTGTTTCCATGGTATTACCAGGTTCTTACCATATAATTTGTAATACATTATTCCCTTTTCTATGCCGTCAACACAAACTTGTACCATGTACGTTCTGCGACGTTACCAAGTAAAACACGACAATTTACCCAGTAATTAAGCTGAAACTGTACTGTAAAAGGAAGCCTCGTTTGTTTCCATGGTATTACCAGGTTCTTACCATATAATTTGTAATACATTATTCCCTTTTCCATGCAGTCAACACAAACTTGTACCGTGTACTTTCTGCGACGTTACCAAGTAAAACACGACAATTTACCCAGTAATTAAGCTGAAACTGTACTGTAAAAGGAAGCCTCATTTATTTCCATGATATTACCAGGTTTTTACCAAATAATTTGTAACACATTATTCCCTTTTCCATGCAGTCAACACAAACTTGTACCATGTACGTTCTGCGACGTTACTAAGTAAAACACGACAATTTACCCAGTAAGTAAGCTGAAACTGTACTGTAAAAGGAAGCCTAGTTTGTTTCCATGGTATTACCAGGCTCTTACCATATAAGTTGTAACTGGTTATTCCCTTTTCCATGCAATCAACACAAACCATATATGTTCTGCAACATCGTTCACCAGTAGTTAAGCACTTTAATTGTCGTTATAAAACCCCAAACCACTGTTGATGAAAGGCATATTAAAATTAAACAAAATCAAAGGCTTGTCTTTCAAACAATGCATATCTCACAAACAGGCACTGAACACTGAAGAAATCGGACAAAAAAAAGAGCCGTCCACATCAACTCAATTTAAATGTAACTGATGGTGTTTTCATAAAACACATGACATTGTTATGGCAAGTGACCACAAGGAAGACTGCTTCAACCTCTTCCATTTGAATAAGCGGTGAATGCCATGCAGCAATCTGCCTATGGGAGCATCTTTGTGGTCATTCGCAAACCAATGAGTCCACTCGATGAATGAGAGATGACTCTTTAGTGTCTTCTCTGTGAGGTATCCCTGCAGTCTCCACATCTGGGATTTGAAGGCTGACCAAGACCTGAACAGGTACCTCCAAATCTCCCCTTCCATACTGTAATAAAGAATCAGAGGACAAGAAAATAAACATTAGGACTGTCAATTAATTAACATTTCTAGAACATGTAGAACTCAAAGATTATTTTGTTTATTAGTTAAAAAAAGGATGCTGGTCCTCTGGCCATTGTGTTTGGTCATATTGAAAAGAGAAAAAGGCATAGCCATAAATACAGTTAATAGGACGGGAGGGGACAGGCTGTTAGCTCCGGTTAGCACTTTAGCATCGAGCTAGCGGAGCTTCTGTCATTCAAATAACTCGGACATGTTGTTTAAAACCTATAACATCCAATTTATTAAAATATCCGGATTTAATCGGGCTCTCTCCCATAAGTACAGTTAATAGGACGGGAAGAGACAGGCTCTGTTAGCCCCGGTTAGCGCGATGCTAAAGAGCAGCTCTACCGGAGCATGCCACCTCAACAGGTGCAAGTTAGCCTCCGGTTTGATATTCGCCGGATATTCGGTTTACCACCCAATCGGATTCATCAACATAAGTGCAATACATTACGGGCTTATGCTGCTATCCATTTGGATGTACGAAGTGGTAAAGTCGCAAATCTCCCAGCTTTCTTGCGGCATTTCACTGAGGCACGCCCCCCTTTGGTCGTAGTATCTCGGGACTCTCTAAATCGACGCCACTTCGACCTGGGCGGGACTTTACGTCCTACGTCACTCGCTATGGGTGTGCATGTGTGCGCATAGCAGTCACTCGCGATGGGTGTGCATGTGAGAAAGGTTTTGGCTTTTAGTGTCTATGGGTTGGTAATAACGGTTCTGATGATTTTTCTGATGGAAAAGTGGTCTTTTATTTCCATAATCTTTGTTCAGTGAACGCATAAACCCGTTTGTTAGTTAGCAGTTAAACAAAATGCGATCTCTTTGTTTACAGTTACCAACGACCAACGTTTAAAGACTGATGATTGGGGGTTCGATTCCCAAGTGATGCAAGGTTTTTTCTTTCATTTTGGACTGCACACACATCGCGAGTGAAGGATACTCGCACAATGTACACACGTCTTTACAATTTCTAGGCAACCGAAGTTTGAAGATTGTCAAGTGGTTAACTCTTGAACTAAGACCTGATGGGTTAGTGGTCAGAGAACAACTCATTGACGCGGGGAGAAGGGGTTAGATTCCTTAATGAAGCTAGCTTTTTTCTTTCATATTGGACTGGATGTTTGTATGCCATTTTGCGTAACTTGTAGTTTATGATGAAGAAATGTTACTGGGGTTAATGTTAGGGTAACGGTAAGGGTAAGACACAAAGTGTTTTTGCAACACAATATTTCTTACAATAACAAAGTTCAAAGTTTTGATGACTCCAGTAGGAAACTTAAGATACCTAGAGAAATGCCTGAGTGCTCACAAAACATCAACAAGTCAGCAGTGTGGTACAGGGTGATCATTTCTGATATACAGTACAAAAGCTGAAACTATTAGCCAGGAGTGGGAAAGATGCAGACGCAGACGTGGGAAGCAATAAGACACACCAACACACAGTTCAGGGTTTTTTCTAAACAAGGGAACAGGGGCGCTGCGCCCCGATACTCCCGGCGTGCGCCATCCTACCGAAATGCCGACTGAACCTGTCAGACTTGGATCTGTACTTACATGCTGCTGTACAACATACACTATTTCTCAAAACGATCTTTTCTCCGCGAAAATATCCCAACACCACCACCTGACAATGTGTCTGATCCTCAAATAACTTATAATTACTCCAAAAATATTCCGATCCGAATTGGAGTTTCCCAGACCGAGTCGACATGCTAACGTTAAAGTTATTAGCAGCTAGCTAGCTAGCTACTATGTATTTGAATGGGTTTTTGGTCTAGGCGCTAAGATGCTAAGCAAGTATACAAGACCATTCCAGTTCTCTCTGCACAAAGCGGTTTCAATGAACGACAGAAATAAACAAATGCTGAGTGTTGATCAAGAGTTTTGCGAGAGCAAAACGAACAGTCAAACAGGGTTCCCTGTTACCAGGGAACCCGTAGCAGGGAACTAAATGGCAGCTGCACGGCCGAATTAGCCCAATAAAAGTGTAGTAACCCAGAGAACCAGCTACAACATAGTTTTCATCCAAACGAGCCGTCTTTAGCGAACGGTGAATTGCATTGGCTTCTACGAGCAGTCGGCTTTCAGCCGCGAGCTTAGGGACCGTCTGCAAAGTGCAAAACTGAATTGCATTGGCTTCTACGAGCAGTCGGCTTTCAGCCGCGAGCTTAGGGACCGTCTGCAAAGTGCAAAACTGAAAACGACAACAATAGTAACATATCTATTGCGTCGCCATTATTGACTCTAGAGCCCCAAAACTTGTTCCATAGAGGCATGGCACAGGAGGTCTACCATGACTAACGCTACCCTGAACCACCTCCTCAGGATCAGTATTGAGGGGCCTGCAATTGATCAATTTAATTTTGACAAGGCAGTGAGCCGTTGGGGCAGTCTCAGGAACAGACGGCTGCTGTTGTGATTTGTCCTACTTAATAAAAGTTTAGCCAATATTTTTGAAATTTGTCGTGTTTATTTACAGGGTAAAGTTGTACAAGTCTACCAAAAGTTGATAGTATTTTAGTTTTTCAAGATGACCACAAGAGCTAGAATTTCTCTCTAAGATAGCCTCAGAATGTACCATTTAATCATTATTTTTTCAAAGGCTTCGCGCCGTGGAAGGGGGAGACCCCCCTTCCACACCATCCCCCGCCTCGGGAGCGTTGCTCCCTCGGCTTTGCGCAGGGGTCTGCTCCCTGCTACTTTTTTTTTCTAGAAAAAACCCTGCAGTTGCCTGTTGCAAAGTGGTTCAGTTTAATATAAATAGTTAGGGTTAGCTGGTATGGCGTTATCTGGTATGGCTACTCTAATGTTAGCTTAGTTCGTGTTGTTTCGTCATGTCATTTGTAGAAATATAGCCTATCATCACAGACTGTAGGAAATGTCACCCACCCTCCATCGCGTACGACACTGACGCTCGTAATCCTGTAGTGCAAGGGAGTTCGTGCACAGATCCCTGACAAACGGCTACGCGCACACATGCACACCCATAGCGAGTGACGTAGGACGTAAAGTCCCGCCCAGGTCGAAGTGGTGTCGATTTAGAGAGTCCCGTAGTATCTCGTCGCTTTCAAAGTAGAGCGAGCAGAGCTGTACAACTTGTAAAGAAGATGGCTGCGCCCATAGTTAATGGGGGTTGAGATGTATTTTCTTTGTATTTGTACCACGTTGGAGGTTTTAATGTCGTTTTTAAATCCTCTTACACACTTCATTTCATTGCTGCTTTAATCCGGTCACCAATTTATGCATTGCACGGCCATGCTTTGCTTGCAATTCAATGTAAAGTTGTGTTTTCAAGCTGGTTTGCTAGGCTATGTTGCTAATGATGAATAGCCTGCTACTACTCCCCCTCGTGGCTCGACAGAAACACAAATGACAAACTGGAAGGCTGGAGCAAGGGAAATACGTCACGTTCTCGCTGAAGCTGGTCGTTCGTACCAGCGTACCATCCAAATGGATAGCAGCATAAGTATGTTGAGGGCGGTTTAGGACGGCGTATCGCGAAAATCACAAAGGCTGCATCCGAATACTCGTACTTGCATACTATATAGTATGCATTTTGTAGTATGCGAAAAATCTAGCGCGTCCGAATACTGTAGTATGCATTCTGTAGTACGGAAGTCATTTCCGAATGCATACTACCGCCAAAGTGAACCACGGACCACACTACGCTATCCCACAATGCAACCGGAGTCTGGTAACAAACGAAGAAGAGATGGCTGACCCGACACCACCAACCATAGCCACCAACAGCGGCTTTTTATTTGTGTGTGTGTGTGTTCAATAAAAAAGGAAAAATTAACTTCAATCGTCTTTTTCACGGAGTAACAAATAACTGTAAATGTATTATTATTATTCCAAAAAAATGACTTACCAAATTTCCACATATATACAACATAACCTGCCGGTAAGTCGCTCTACGAGATGACCGACGACGACGCCTTCTAGCAGAGATATCCATTTCAAGAGCCATTCGCGTAGAAAGAGACATTTTTTTATTTAATAGCAACGATAACAAGACGGAAAACAGGTAAATTTTGCCGCCATCTGGGGGGAGATACGTCATCTCCAAACATCCGGTGGAGTTTTCGGCGGCGTTCGGAGGCGTTCTACGCATGTCTGTAGACCGTACTACACAGTCAAGTGTAGTATGGTCAAGTAGTAGACACTAGACAGAAATAGTATGTACTAGGTATTCGGATGCAGCCAAACACATGTTGGCGCCATCGATGTCTGTGCAACAACGTCATTTACGTTCTGGCTGCTACCTGTTTTAGGGACCGTCAACAAGTTACACTCACCGACTGGTGGCAGAGACGTTACCATGGAATTGTTTCTGGAAATAAATCATATAAAATAACATAAACCTGATTGTAGTAGTAGTTGCCAATGGTGGGCTGCTACTTACTGCAGGTAACTTTGCTAATATATTGCATTATTGTTAAACGGGATGCAATTAATAATTTCAAATATAGTTTAGTTTTTTTGTCGAATATTAAACTATTAACTGCATTATGATTAACTATATTGCAATGTATTTGTGTGATTAATTTCCTGAAACAATTCCATGGTAACGTCTCTGCCACCAGTCGGTGAGTGTAATTTGCTGACGGTCCCTAAAACAGGTAGCAGCCAGAACGTAAATGACGTTGTTGCACAGACATCGATGGCGCCAACATGTGTTTGTGATTTTTGGCGATACGGTGTCCTAAACCGTCCTCAACATACTAAGCCCGTAATGTATTGCACTTATGTTGATGAATCCGATTGGGTGGTAAACCGAATATCCGGCGAATATCAAACCGGAGGCTAACTTGCACCTGTTGAGGTGGCATGCTCCGGTAGAGCTGCTCTTTAGCATCGCGCTAACCGGGGCCAGAGTGGTAGATATAGCCTGTCTCTTCCCGTCCTATTAACTGTACTTATGGGAGAGAGCCCGATTAAATCCGGATATTTTAATAAATTGGGTGTTATAGGTTTTAAACAACATGTCCGAGTTATTTGAATGACAGAAGCTCCGCTAGCTCGATGCTAAAGTGCTAACCGGAGCTAACAGCCTGTCCCCTCCCGTCCTATTAACTGTATTTATGGCTATGCCTTTTTCTCTTTTCAATATTACCAAACACAATGGCCAGAGGACCAGCATCCTTTTTTAACTAAACAAAGTAATCTTTGAGTTCTACATGTTCTAGAAATGTTCATTAATTGACAGTCCTAATGTTTATTTTCTTGTCTTCTGATTCTTTATTACAGTATGGAAGGGGAGATTTGGAGGTACTTGGTCAGCTTTCAAATCCCAGATGTGGAGACTGCAGGGATACCTCACAGAGAAGACACTAAAGAGTCATCTCTCATTCATCGAGTGGACTCATTGGTTTGCGAATGACCACAAAGATGCTCCCATAGGCAGATTGCTGCATGGCATTCACTGCTTATTCAAATTGAAGAGGTTGAAGCAGTCTTCCTTGTGGTCACTTGCCATAATAATGTCATGTGTTTTATGAAAACACCATCAGTAACATTTAAATTGAGTTGATGTGGACGGCTCTTTTTTTTGTCAGATTTCTTCAGTGTTCAGTGCCTGTTTGTGAGATATGCATTGTTTGAAAGATAAGCCTTTGATTTTGTTTAATTCTAATATGCCTTTCATCAACAGTGGTTTGGGGTTTTATAACAACAATTAAAGTGCTTAACTACTGGTGAACGATGTTGCAGAACATCTATGGTTTGTGTTGATTGCATGGAAAAGGGAATAACCAGTTACAACTTATATGGTAAGAGCCTGGTAATACCATGGAAACAAACTAGGCTTCCTTTTACAGTACAGTTTCAGCTTACTTACTGGGTAAATTGTCGTGTTTTACTTGGTAACGTTGCAGAACGTACATGGTACAAGTTTGTGTTGACTGCATGGAAAAGGGAATAATGTATTACAAATTATATGGTAAGAACCTGGTAATACCATGGAAATAAATGATGCTTCCTTTTACAGTACAGTTTCAGCTTAATTACTGGGTAAATTGTCGTGTTTTACTTGGTAACGTTGCAGAACGTACATGGTACAAGTTTGTGTTGACTGCATGGAAAAGGGAATAATGTATTACAAATTAATGTGGTAAGAACCTGGTAATACCATGGAAACAAACGAGGCTTCCTTTTACAGTACAGTTTCAGCTTAATTACTGGGTAAATTGTCGTGTTTTACTTGGTAACGTCACAGAACGTATATGGTACAAGTTTGTGTTGACTGCATGGAAAAGGGAATAATGTATTACAAATTATATGGTAAAAACCTGGTAATACCATGGAAACAAACAAGGCTTCCTTTTACAGTACAGTTTCAGCTTACTTACTGGGTAAATTGTCGTGTTTTACTTGGTAACGTCGCAGAACGTACTTGGTACAAGTTTGTGTTGACTGCATGGACAATGAAATGTATTCTATATTATATGGCAAGAACCTGGTAATACCATGGAACCAAACGAGGCTTCCTTTTACTGTAGAGTTTCAGCTTAATTACTGGGTAAGTTGTGTTTTACTTGGTAACGTCGCAGAACGTACATGGTACATGTTTGTGTTGACTGCATGGATAATGGAATCTATTATAAATTATATGGTAAGAACCTGGTAATACCATGGAAACAAACGGATTTGTACCCAGTATTTAAGAAGATGTACCATGACACTAGAGGAAAACTGTTCCTGCAGAGGTTGTTACCAGGTAAGTAATTCCATAGTGGTAAATCGAATAAACCCTTTCTAAATGGGTGTAGCTATGAATAATGACTAAGAAAAAGTATTTTATTGGAAAGCACTATGCTAATTTCTAGATAGTACATCATTAAATTTGGGCTGCTACCAACATAAACCTTGGATAATAGGTGTTTATAAGAATTGGTTGCCTAATTTCCTAGGAAGTACACGATATCGGAGTTATTACCAACCTAAAACAGTTACAACTACACGCTACTTAGTTGAGTTGATGGGTAATAGTGGAGGTTTTACTTAGTACTTCAGCTGTAATTCCTCTGTATTTACCTTCTTATTACCAGTGGTAATTACACAGTAATACACTATAATTTACCGGATAATCCCTCTGTATTTACCTTCTTATTACCAGTGGTAATTACCCAGTAATACACTATGATTTACCATGTATTTACCGGGTAACTACCTCTGTATTTACCTTCTTATTACCAGTGGCAATTACCCAGTAATACACTATGATTTACCATGTATGTACCGGGTAAATACCTAGTAATTAGGGGACTGTAAAAGAAAGGGTTACCTAGTATGGGGTATAAAGGCTTGGACGAATTTCGAATTATAAATATGTACAATGTATCCTTTAAGTCCATGCAACAGATGGCAAATGTGAATAATATATCTCATAAGATAACATAAGATAGAGCTCACTAAGCCCATTTGTTTTTTCCCCAAGATACCAGTTGATTTCTTTCCCTCATTGGTTAAAATTCAACGAGAGCGTCCTAGACTCAGTCCTAGAACAGCATACGATTGGCTGGCTCTCGTGAGTCGTGACGTCTCTCAGTCGGTCCCTCCTCACCACTCACACAGTGAGTGAACGAACTGTCAGCGAATCAGCGACTAGTGGGTCTGGGAGGAGTCGACTCTGAGAACGAACGAGACGAACGAGACGAACGAGACGGAATGAGACGAACGAGAGAGAGAAACCAGTTAGGTTCGTTCGTCTTAAAGATTCGTTCATTCAAACTGATTAGTTTGCGACCAACTCTAGTGTTTAAGTATGAGTGTGTGTGTGTATGTATCTGTGTGTTATTTTGTAATTATGCATGTGCGTTATCCCTCTTTTTATCCACATATTAAGTCACATCAAGCACTTATCCCCTGCACATGCGCATGCATGCCTAGATAGACAGCAGATTACAACAGAGAGAGAGAGAGCTGATCTTTGAAACCCATCTGGGATAAGCGGAGGAGACCAAAAGCAACATGTTTCAGATGAGGCGGTAACACAATACAACGAAACAGAATACAACAAACACAATACAACACTATAAAACAAACACAACACAACACAGTACAACAAACACAATATAACACAGTACAACAGTTAGTGGATTGGATCCTTTTCACAGAACACGTGCCATTGTTCATAAAGAAGCGATTGGCAGGTCATTGACTGATTGGTTGCGGGTTGGCGGGGACAAGCTGAGGTGAGTGGGGCCTAAAATACAAACCCATAACGTTGCGTTAGCCTCGTTAAAGCACCCTGTGCAAGCGGTTCCCTTCACATTGCTCCCAGCGTACGGCTGGGATTTGCTCCAATTGATCCCATTGAGGCATGTGTTTGTTCAGGTTTAATTATGGGGGAGGGTTCCTGTCAGGGGCACGACAAAGCGAAGCGCTGAAGTGTTAGCATCTGTCGTGTGGCCGCCATTCTGAGGCTGTTTTTTAGAAGATATGTGTAAGGGAATGTGTACAGCGCCCAAAATATAACAACAACAATTCTTGACATAAAAAATATCGTATTGTTTAAGTTCATAGCAGTGATCTGTATTGTAGCAATTACAAACCTCTGAATGCCCTGATTGACTGATTTGAACCAAGGATTTATCAAGGTAATACTTTTGGTTGACTGGACGGCTGTATGTGGGGAGATTGTCTCTCCCAGAAGGAATTAAAGCAAGTGAACAGCAAACTCTTGACATGAAGTGAAAGCAACTCCCAGTGGATTCAGATGTTGAGCAGCAGGTGGGGGTCAGGGGGCATCTTGCTCTAGGAAGCCAACAGGTTAGACAGCGGATATTGGAGATCGAACACAGTACCTTTTGGCTAGGATTCAAACCACTACAGCAGGGGTCAGCAACCATTTCAACATGCAGTGCCAGTTTGACATTTTCTCGTCAATGAGTGTGCCTTAAGCAACAATATATAAAAAATTAAGCTGAATCATGACACAGCGACCAAAAACATTTCCAGAAGACCTGGAATTGTAATATTTCCATATAGTCCACAATCATGCATCAACGTTTTTAATGTTTTTTTGGTTGTAATATTTGCAACATGGGCTTACAAATTATAATTACCTATGTCCCATCTTAAAACACCATTTTCCGAAACTCATTCAAAAACATATTTGCACTGTGAGAAATGTAGAAAACGAGAATATATGAGAATGTTGGAACCATCCTCATCAATATCTTTAAGACATGTACAGCTTTGCAAAACCATGTGAAGGCGATGCATACAGGCCACTCGCAACAATATTTTAAATATTTTCTCCTCTAATACTCACAAAATTGGTTTAAAAACTAGTATTTGATCCCATTTCAGAACACTACTTTCTGTAACTAATTTAAACATATTTGCACTTGAAGGAAATGCCCAAAACACAATAAAGTGACATATTCTTTTCTTTAAAAAAATAAATAAATACATTTATTCTTTTTTTTTTTTTTTTTCAAGTGTGCCAATGATTATGCTGCCCCGTGCCAGTGGTGGCACGCGTGCCTAGGGTTGCCGACCCCTGTGCTACAGTGTCCGACCCAATTCATTAACAGAAATGGACATTCCTACATTTTAAACATTACCCCCTTTCCTCCAGGCACACACACACACACGCGCACACACACACACACACACACACACACACACAGACACACACACACACACACACACACACACACAGACACCCTCACACACACACACACACACACACACACACACACACACACACACACACACACACACACACACCCTCACACACACACGCACATGCATGCAACGCACACACGCAAACGCACACACACACACACACACACACACACACACACACACACACCGAGCCAGCTCCGTAGTGAAAGGTTAGCTCGTCTTTCGCGTTCACTCAAGAGAGATTGATGGGTACAATTGCGCGCACGTGCATCGCTGCTCTTTCAGGGTTTTAATTCGAACGCCACTTCAAGGTCAAGGATTTTCTCGGCAGTCAAACAAAAAATATCCGCCTTCTCTTTGTGACAGTGGACATCTTTATCCCCCCACCACTGGGGGGAAACAATCTGTCCATTATCGGGATTAAAAGTGAAGGCAAGATAGCACTGTAGTGGTCCACATCTGGGAGCCGAGGGTCTGGCTGGCCCATTGCGTGTGTCTGCTGCCTTTCATTCCCAATCTCTTACTCTTTCTCCCATCTCTCTTTCTTTTCCAATTTCCCTTTCCCTCCTCTTTTCCCGTTCTGCCTTTCTCTATTCCATCACCTTTTCTACCTTTCATTCTCCCTCCCCTGTTATTGTCTCCAAAGTCTCACTTTCTCTTTTCCTTTCCCTCCTTCATTCTCTCTTTCTTCCCATCATTCCGCCTTTCCTTCCCATTCTTGTTCCCCTTTCAATCATTCCTTCTCTCGATAGTTCATAAGGAAGTAATAAACGGACGGCGGAATTTGTGTCAACAGATATCACGTTGTTCTGCCAAAGAACCCAGAACCTCTCTCCATCCTCATGGCCCCCGGGGCCCTTGTTCCCCGAGGCCCTCACCAGTCAGAGCCTGGCCCTCACTCCTCGAGGCCCTCACCGGTCAGAGCCCGGCCCTCACTCCTCGAGGCCCTCACCGATCAGAACCTGGCCGTCACTCCCGAGGCCCTCAGTGGTCAGAGCCTGGCCCTCGGGTTAGGCCACAGTTCCCCAATCAAGGCGTGAGTTTACCTCTGGCTGAACCAGAAATCCTTTATGATCACCAGCTCTCTCTCTCTCTCTCTCTCTCTCTCTCTCTCTCTCTCTCTCTCTCTCTCTCTCTCTCTTTCTCTCTCTCTCTCTCTCTCTCTCTCTCTCATTTAACTCCCCTGGTCACCCAAGCGTCATGTCTCATAGCTATATGGGCCGGACCCACAGAACACGCTGCCTTAGGTTTGTCAACGCATCCCATCCGCTTAGTATTGGACGCATTAAGCAAGGGATATTGGGAAGGCTGGCGTGCAGCGGGGGATTGTGGGAGGCTGGCATGCCGGCGGGGGACTGCGGTGCGACGAAGTTGCCACGCCACGCCACGTAGCGGCTTCCCTCATGCAAGCCACAAGAGTGTTTGACTGACAGCTGAAAGGTAATGGGCTCGATTCCCATCATCCACAGTATAACCTCTCGGCATCTACACAGCTGTCAATACAAAGTGGTTTTCAGAGAGAGTCTTTGAATGGCAGGTCTTCCGCATTGTTCAACTATCCATTTCCTCTCTGGAGTCGTCCTATTCCATCCCTTATTACCCGTCCTTGTGAATGGGTCTATTAGCAAGGTATGTTAGATGCATAATATTTCATATGATTTTCTGGCTGTTCTTCTCATAGTATGTGTAGTAGATCCCAAACATGGGGCGGCCATTTTGGAAACCAGCCTTGGCGGGCTCACAAAAAGTGGCAGTTCACATATTATGAGCTCTTTAGTAAGGGCCAGGTTTGTGGCGAGCCTTGTGTGAATTTTTCTCAAACAACACATCTTGCACTCACGCACGCACATGCACGCTTGTGCGAACACACACACACACACACACGCACACACACACACACACACACACACACACACACACACCAGCCCTTGGTTTGGGTTTCCTGGCAGCCTCCATCAGGTCCAGCCACTCACGCACGCACATTCACACTCGTGCGAACACACACACACACACGCACACACACACACACACACACACACACACACACACACACACACACACACACACACACACACACACACACACACACACACACACACACACACACACACACACACACACACACACACACACACACACACACACACACACACCAGTCCTTGGTTTGGCATTCCTGTCGGCCTCCATCAGGTCCAGCCGAACTCCGCGTCCATCACCGCTCTCCCTGTGATGAAAACCTTTTTCTACTCCTGTCAGCAACTCTTAACTCCCTCTTTCCGCTGTCCCCCTCTCTCATGACCACCTCTTATGAATCCTTTCTCTCATTTCCATGTCTTCTACGTTCTCCCTGAACCAAGCCGCCGATGCCACTTCAGGCGGCTGCCAAGTTCTGCACCTCGTCACACAGAAGAACCGCAGAATCATTCGAAGGCTGTGAGGACAAAAATGGCTTTTGGTTTTAACCACGGCCCGTTGATGGATGTTCACACATTCTGTCGATAAGTTATCAGAAACATCTGACTGAATCACAAAGGAACTGGTATAAAAGGCTAGTGTCTATTTTTTCATTTGAAGGGAAGATGTTGCTGCACTGTTTTTACAATCAATCAATCGTCTTATCCCTACTGAGATAAGTGCTTTGTTATAGCTATGAGGGATGTTGCAATAATACACTAAATGCTGCGAAAACTGTAAACACATGTTGAGGATTTATAGGTATATGAGGAATATGTGTCAAGAGTGGAACAAATAACTTGTGTTTGTGGAGTGTGTGTTGAGGAGTTCTGTGGTTGCATTCTTTGTAGTTATGATCAATATTATGATCTTCAAACCCTGAGTGACACACAGTAAGAGCTTTTGCATTAATCTATATAATACCGCTACATTTGGGGAATGTCGATTTTAATACCAGTCCTTCATAGTCCTTTTTAACCTTCGATCATGTCTACATTATCTAACTGACTCTACAGACGAACATCAAACTATTTGACTTCTACTACTATAACCACGCCATGCAGCTACTTACAATAACAATTAGGGCATTTTGCAGACGCTTTTATCCAAAGCGACTTACATCGGTTAATACACACATTGACGGCAGAGTCAACCATGCAAGGCGACAGCCTTGCATGGTCGTCAGGAGCAGTTAGGGTTAAGTGTCTTGCTCAAGGACACATCAACACTCAGCTAGGAGGAGCTGGGGATCGAACGAGCAACCTTTCGGTTACAAGACAACTGCTCTACCTCCTGAGCTTAGCCGACACGTACTTTAAAAGCAGATGCTAGCACTCAAGCCTTCAGCATATCCAGGCTGTTCAAATGGTTCGGTCTACAAAGTGTCTTGTTTAGTTTCCAAGAGTCCTTCTGGAGGAAACTCAAAACGCTGGCCTTTAAGCCAAGAATCACCCTTCTTCAGAACCACCCCAACGGACAAAGTGTTTAGTTTAAGTCAAAGTCAAAGTCAGTTGGTGAGAGAGTCAAGAGAGTGTGGGTTAGAGTGATACACTGGATTTTGATCGCTATGTTTCCGACTGAACCCTTGTAGATTTATACCAACCAGTGATTATTAGTAACACCGTTAGGCATCAACTTCTATCCAAAGCGACATGACAGACACATGTCATTAGTGAGCAGATAGGGGTAAATGGCATCCTGCTTGACCACTAGACACCGAACCAGAAGTCTGTTGTTCTTGTTCTTTTATATGTTTAGATTTTAAGACCAGTGTCTTATATACAATACAATATGAAGAGAACAAGCAGAGCTTCTTTCACAACTCATAATTCTCATAATTCTGTCACCCCCCCCCCCCCAGGGCTTTGGGCGAGACATTCCCGAAGAGCCCAATCTGGCAACCATAAAGATACACACACACGGGGTAGGATTACAGTGGGATCAGTCTTGTGGCTTTCACAAGGGGTGTGTGAGGGGTTTTCTACAGTCCTAAATACAGCCTGGTTACGGGGGGACGACGACGGGGACGACATGTAGCGGAATGGAATCTGTTAGCGTGAGCGACCCTTTGGTGTAATGAGGCCCTGACAGCAGCGAGGGGGGGGTCTGACCTCAGAGAGGTGTGTCTGTACTAGAGACAGACTTTAGTTTACTTGTTTCTTCCATTTTGCCTTTTTCTTTCTTTTCTGTCGGCCTGTCTTTTTGTCTTGATATCATTCTCCCTTAATTTATCTTTCAGTTAGTCCCAATTTCAATATTTTCTTCTTTCATTCTCTCTTTTTCGTTTTCTTTCATTACTGCCTCTTTCACTGTCTCTCTCCCGGTCTGTTTTCTTTATTAACTGGCTTCCTTTGATGTCTTTATATATTCTGTCTTCCTCCCTTATTGCCTCCATTCTTCCCTCTTTCATAATGTCTTCCATTGTGTTCCTCTGTCTGTGTATTTCTCTTGCCAGTTTTCTTTGATGTTATGTATCACAGGGCCTAACGCCTCGTTTCCACATACGTACATTCTCGTATGCGATCCAACCGTCTCCGACCGAAAGTCCATTCATTCCTATGTGATTCTCCGTAATGTCAGTTTTTCCACCGAGACTCCTCCCCTCCGTAAAATTTCTGTCCGGTATGTCCGTAATACACGTTCAAAAAATGTAACTTTCGCCGTCGTTTTACGGAGATACCGTGTGAACGTTTTTATGTTTTTCACAAAACATGTAAGTACCTGGCAGGCCAAACTCCTCGCCGATCTCTTTCCAAGCCTGGTTGGTTTTGTTTTTATCTCTGTATATTTCGATCCTCATGTTCCAAAGTACCGGTCTCCTAAAAACGGCCATTATCATACGTTCCCCGATCTTTTTGGCTGGCGTATATAAATTCATGTCCGTACGTAAAACAATAGCGACCACTTCCGTAAATTTACGGAAGCACGGATACGAAAAACATACGCATGTGGAAACGAGGCGTAAGGTTCCCGGGTTGGGCAAACAGAGAACACATAGCTCCGTGTCGTCACGTTTTGGTGTTCATTTCATTGCACATCAGAGATAAAATAACAGAAGCGGAACTCCCCCGCTAGGCCGCTACCTCTGAAATGAAAAGGGACCCCTCAGAGCCCCAGAATCAGATTGATGTCAGGACCAGCAGGGCTCCAAGCGCTCCGCTGTAGGATTACTGAACCAACCCACACGCACTTTAACCCTGCAGGCAGTGTTCCCAGAATAGGCCGGATTTCCCGCCCAATCTGGCAACATAGCCTGCACGACCCGCTCCACATTTCATTAGGTATCATTTCAACCCAACTTCAGTTCTTGGGCAGATTTCAAGAAGACATGGGAATGACGTTCCATGAATCTTAATCTGAATATATGAGTCGAAGAATATATAAATATATATGTAGTCCCCCGGTCAAGGTGTCAGGGTGTGGGTGTCTCCCTGTGTTTCCCTCCTGTGTTGATTACTGTTCCCTCCCCTAATGTGTCTCAGCTGTTCCTCGTTGTGTTTGTTATTTAAGCCCTCGTCTTTCCTTTGTTCCTTGTGCTGTCATTGTGGTTTATCGTGGTTTGCTGTGGTTAGTGTTGGTGGTTAGTCTTGCGTGTTCCGTGTTCCTTGTTCCCTCCCGAGTTCCGAGTTGTCTCCTGAGTTCCCTGATTCTTGTGCCTTAGCGCTTAGGCTTGAATAAAGTGCCGTTTTCGAGAAACCGTCTGCGTTTGGGTCCTACCTGCCTGCCTGCACCCGCAGCACCCCAACACAAGGTCCGTGTATGATTACACATCGGAAAGAAAAAAAGGAAAGTGGGAGGATGGGGGAGCCAAGAGCAACATCCCTCTTCTCTCCACAGCGCTGTCATGTGATTGGTTGTTTATTAGTTCTAAAAGCCCGGTGACGACCACTCCGTCGGCTCCCCAGGGGGGCTCCGAGGACGGGTTCCGCATCGTTCAGCTGCCGTGCACGCTCCGACTCGAAGATATCGTGACATTGAATGCGTCTGTTTTATATCTTGATGAGGTCATTTCCTCTCCATTTCACAACATATATTTGACAAGGTAGACCTACTGGGGTAGGAGGGATGTTTGAATCCCAGCCAAACGGTACTGGGTTCGAACCCCATGATGTCCATTGTTTGACCTGAAGGCATTCCCAGCCCTACCGCCTTACCTGCTACATAAGGACGTGACATCACTGTCCGCTGATGAAAAGATAAATCAATAAACCATCACATTTTACAAGAGGGATGAGGATGATTGGTCTCACAATCTATTACACAAAGACATGCATGCACGCACGGCTGATCCACGCACATACACAAACTCTCAACTCTCAAAACCACCTTATAGAAAGATGATCCGGGGGTGAGGCCATCCGACGTGCTATGTGCACGCACACAGACAGAAACACACTTACATACACAAACAGCCACAAACTGCGTGGGAGGAGGTTACAAAACAACAGAAGAGGAAAGATGAAACTGATCTGAACCCATTCAAACCCACCCTACACAAACACGCACACACACACACAAACACACACACATACATACATCCATCACTGCAGTATAAACCAAGAAGCATCGCTCAACCCGACACAGAACAGAATGAAAGCAAAACTGAAACTGAAAAGGATGAAATACTTAAAATCGGTCCGCACGTCTGACGCGACTCAAACAGAAATCATGTAAATGGATGAGGTGATGTAATAAAGTTATAAGTTGACGTTTTTATTCATGGTATGTCATTTCATTCTAATGAAATAGCCACAAGTAATTTTACCTACCGTAACTTTTTTTACTTGCCATAAGATGAGACCCATTCAGCTGTAGCAAACGTTATGTAACAAATTAAATCGTTGTGCAGTCCCAAGCGCTGATATCCATGGTCAAAACAATACTATAAACCTAACTTTAGGAGAGTTTCCAACCTGGTTGTAGTGTTATAACGTTACAGAACGCATTAGCTTGGGGCTGACATGAGCCACTTGCCGTAGCACATTGTAGAAAGATAGATAAATATTGAACTATCATAGAAATAAATTACCACCCTGCTGGTTTAGTGTTTTCCCGGAAATCAAGCAGTCAAGAAGCTATCACCTGACCCCTGAAAGCACAAACAAATGAAAGCACCTTAAACGTTGAAGCTCTGAAATTAAGACATTCTCTGGTTTTGATTATTGTTGTTAACCATAGGATAATGTAAATACACTAGCAAATAAAACATTCCTTTAAGGCAAATTAAAAAGACTAAGAATAACAATTTATGTGTGAGATGTTTTTTAGTTGTATTTTGTGCTGATATATCGTGAAACATTCCCATCCACGATCCTTCACAGGTGGTCACAGGAGCCAGGTCCAGTTTATTTATACAGCTCTGGATCTGTACCCTGGGTCTCAAAGGGCTTCACCAAGCCACATCCAAATCAGATTGGACGGCACCCCTCAGCGAGGTAACCATTGAACGTGCGAAAAAAAGCTCCCAAAATATCCTGTGGGAAATAAGAAGGCGCCGATGGAACGCCGGTGACGCCGTTGTACGGCGAGGGCAAGCGGTTTGTTTCAACTATGATTGGATTGAAGAGTATGTCATCTTAAACGAGACACAGTCATGAATAAAAAAATTATGAGATATCAAAACAATAGGCTTATGGTAAAATTATTATGATATTATCATTGTAAAATTCCACACACATATGTATATATATATATATATATATATATATATATATATATATATATATATATAATGTAGCTAGATAGATAGAGTATTTATCATTCTGAACACTAAAATATAAGACTGAGAGTAAAACTAAGTAAAGACTAAAACTAAAGAAAATAGAAGGGGGGACAAACCAAGCTAACTTTAACTGTTGAAAAGATTTTTAAAGCTTAATTAAAGTATACAATCATCATATATTGTCATAGTGGACACTTTCATCCAAAGTGACTTACAATAACAATTTCAATAGCCCATCCCTCCCCCCTCATTCTCTCCCTCTCTATTCTTCCCTCTCCCTCCCTCCCTCCCTCCCTCCATCTCTCTGACATCTGTTGTGAGTCAGATCCTCATGGAATAGATTCAGCTGGATGGCTTTTACACAAATCAGCTGGAGCAAAAATGCAGAAGATTCCTCACCTAACAGCGACCATTATACACTGCATAGACACACACACACAAACACACACACACCCACACACACACACACACACACACACACACACACACACACACATACACACACACCTCCAAGCGACCCTATAACACACATCAAGAACACACACATACACACACCAGTGATCCTTTAACACACACACTGCATAAACACACACAAACATGCACAAACACACAGACACCTCACAGTTACCGTATAACACACAAACTGCATACACACCAGTGGCGGCTGGTGGTTTTTAAAGTGAGGGAGGAAGGACTGCGCGCTTGGTTGCCATTGGCCTGTTGGTGTATGGTGGCATAAGAATGAAAGATTCAAGTTGTTTCAGGGTGTTTTGGTGAACTACAAAATAGTAGGGAGGGACAGTTATGTGAATAAAATTGATACAAAGCCACCAGTGGCATCACTGTAATTTGAAAGCTGGTGGGCAGCATGTCTTTCAAATGGACTACAAGGGCAGAAGGAAAGGATGAAAAGCCCATTAGTCAAATCAGGCCTACTCTTGATTTGTAAAAGTAAATAAAAAAATCTGGGCCTATTTTTGCCCTCAATGTCTGAAGTTATTGGTTGTAATTTAGCTATGTTTATTATCAGTAATTGTTTTAAGAAAAGACTCAGACCAAAAGTGATGCCATTTAAAATCCATCATGCTCTGAATCATTCACCCTTTCCACAATCTCAAACAGCACGGTCAGAGTAACAAACTAGAGAACGAGAAAATTATTTAAAACAACCCGATCTATAGGCATGGCAAGGTAAGTCGCATAGCAGCACCAACGTGAACTTGACACTTGTCGTGGCGTTTGGTTGCCCTATCAAGATTTTTCACATCAGTGAAACCATGAACAGCCCACGTTGGAGATTTGCCATTATTCATTAGCAAACAGGGCCAGCAATACAGTCGATTGCTAGTAATGCTACCAGTAAGCCATGAGTACCTAGCACATGTAGCACCCACAACACTGACTATGCCATTACTTTTGGTGACCTCGATTTTGCGAAGTGGTCTACCTTTTTCTTTGGTCGCTAACTTAGCACTGTAACACAATGAATGGAATGCTTTGTGTAATAAAACATGAACAATGTCCTCTGTTTCCAATGTTTCCATTATACACTTTATTCGCAAATGTTAGAATCTCGTTAACCTTCAGATGATTTCACCTGCTTCGGTCTCCTGAGCGGCATTGCAGGCAGAGTGGGTTTGCTATCGACAGCGTTGCCAGATTGGGCAGATTTCCCGCCAAATGATAATTTTCCCAGCCAAACGTGGTTAAAAGTAGCCCAATTGGGTGGGAAATCTGCCCCATCTGGCACCAGCCATGGATCCTGCTTATTGGTTCATAGCGCAGGGCGAATAGATTTTTGCGTGAATCACCCACTCAGAGGAGGACTTAGGACATTGTCAATAGGCGATAGGGGGGGTGCTAATGTCCCTTTACCCAGGGAAACGACCATTATATATTCAAAGGCATTAAGGGCATTAATCAGTGCTTAATTTGTAAAGTGGGAGGTCCCGGAACGCAGAGGGGGGGTGGATCCGGCGACTTAGTACGGGGGTTAGAGGTAATGGAACAAAGAAAAATACACTGCCTACTAGGGTTGCGCCGATGAACGATGTCATCGTCCGTCGTGATGGCTGACTGACATCAGGATGGAGGGCCACCATCGTGATGGCATGCCCCCCCCCCCCCCCCTTTCAGACGCACACTAATCCTAGTCTCTTATAGAGTTAACCTAAATACTTTGCTGGGATTGCTCTGTAAATTAAATTGAGAATATAACTGATGCATATGCATGCTATTTTAAATACGGCAGTCTTTTCCAGAGATGTGACGTGTTAGTCTTCCGCGATCTGATCGCATTTCTCGAGTCAGATTACGCAGTGCCATGTCGCCAAACTAGGACTGTGCGGCTGGAGAAAATGTACAGCGAAGCAGCAGCCTCCCTCCGTGAGATCCTGTCCTTAGCGGAGAATGTTGCCATCACCACGATGCTTGGAAAGCGTCGGTTACGGAGTCGTGCTTGACCGTGACTTTTTCAACGACTGGGTTGTGCAGAGTGCGATCCTGAAGACCCGCTCAATGCCAGAGAGGCACACTGTGGGAAACATGAATTTTAGTTTCCAACTATTTATTTAAAAACTAAAATATCTGTTTTAATGTGTTGTTTTAATGTATGTTCAATCAAATGTTTTTATATCTTAAACAAATTCCGTTGCAAAGAGGAGGCGCGGAGGTTCAATATCCTAATGAAAAAGAGTTAGTCGGCCAACGCTGGCACATTTTGCCGATTGTAAATTGACAAGAGAAATTGTAAACGTTCACAATCCTGCTCTGTGATATTTAATTTATCGTAATTTCTATTAATTTGTGCGTGGCGCACATGCATGTGTTCATGCATCGTTTTTTCCTCGCTGCTTGCTCCTCAGATGCGGCGAATTTCAAAACTGTCGGGCGTGGTAAATGTTGGCCCGCTCCTTTCAGTGCGTCAACAGATCTCCGACATTTTCAAATGACGTTAAATCTTAATAAACAACATGAAATTCTTAGGATTTGTTCTGTAAATGTATGTATGCATATTATTATTTTAACAATTTTTAATTTTTTATATGAGAGGTACCGGATCTGCCCAAATAAGTACCGGAACACAGGGAGGCCAAAATTAAGAGGTGCCGGATCTTGTTCCGGCAGGATCCGGCTCAAATTAACCACTGGCATTAATTCATTACAGTAGTCTTGGCAATCTACATTTTTTATTCTCAACAATGTTAAGGAGGATCTTCCTCCCTCTCCTCAATGGAGAAGCCTCCACTGATACACACAGTGTACACACACACACACACACACACACACACACACACACACACACACACACACACACACACACACACACACACACACACACACACAACATTTTCACACAAATCCAGACAGAAACACCCAAATGCATGTGAAGGCATCCACCTACACAAACAAATCCATTGATCCATACACAAACACACACACAGCTGTGCTCACAGCCATCATAAACCCCAGTAGAGACATAGCCTCTAATGTGAAACAATGCACTCTGGGATTCTGGCATAGACCCTTTCTGACTTCACCAGCTGAAGGTGGGAGCTATAGCCTAAATAACTTAACCAATTCTAACAGCACATTTGACAGTTTGTGTTTATTTGGTGTGTTTTTATTTTGGTTATAAATGAGATGGTGAAAAGAGATGGCAAAGTGTGGTGGAGGAGAGAAAATGAGTGGTGACCTGTAAGCATAGGACGAGCTTTGGATTCCAACCTGTGGTCGCTATGGGCTATTGCCTAGATGGTTGGCAAATCGGTTTGGGAAACTGAACTAGTAATTTGCTTTCAGTTCAAAAATTAAAGCTAGCCGTGAGACCCAAGATTGTCGCCTCGATTCATAAGGTAGAGTGTTTTGAGAATATTATATGTATCCCTGTTCTATCTGGCCTCTCAATTACATTAAATGTAATTAAATTAAATTCAAAAAAGCTTTATTGGCATGAGAAACAAACGTTAACATTGCTAAAACAGGTAAACAGTTAGGAGGTCAAAGTATTAAACGTTGAATACAAAATATAATACAGATCAGATATTAGAATATATTAAATACTCAATAGCCTATATAAAAAGTAAAATGCAGAATATTATAAAAAAAGTCCAGTATCTCCTACAAACAGATGAATAAAGATAATTGTACAAACGCAGTATTCGAAATGTGAACAGACAGAAAAAGGGATGTTTCATGTTTACAAAGGTGCGCTATTCATTAACGTTTCTCTCTATCGCCTTCTAGTCTCTCTCTAGGTTCTCTACTGTTGCCTCTCTCTCTCTCTCTCTCTCTCTCTCTCTCTCTCTCTCTCTCTCTCTCTCTCTCTCTCTCTCTCTCATATGTAAATATAATGAGAAAGATGAACAGACTGATTATTTCAACATGGCATACCAAGCAGTTTAGTGCTGTTCGCTCACAGGATGAGAGAGGTGGGGTGAAACGCTGTTCTGATATCATCAGTGAAAACGTGAAATCCAAGAGGAAACGGTTAAAAAAAACGAAATGGTTAAAACCCAAAGAAGAAAAGCCCTGATCACAAGGAGAAGTCCATGAGCAAGGCACTACCCCAGTAGCATATACATTTATCCATCTTCTCGGCGTACAGTGAATGCACGTGGGTAGGGGTTATGGGGTTCCTTGCTCGACGGTGCATCTACGCTGGGGATCGAACCCCATACCTTTTCGGTTTGGAGTCAACCTAACCATTATATGATCTTGTGCCCCTAGGTATATCTTAACTCTCTAGTGGCCGATGAGCAAGGCAGTAAACAGAGGTGAACTGAAATGTCTCAGCGACATCCGTGGATGAGAAACACTCCAACTCTGGGGAGTGGAAGCACAGACATACAGACACACACTCACACACACACGCACAAACACACAAAACGTTAAAATATATACATTTTTAAATGGAAAATATCAGTCTGTCACAGCCTCAACCCCTTCCAAAATCACTTTTTAAATAAACCCCTCAAACATGTTGGATCCCTCAGATTACTCCCATACACAGACACATCCACATCCACACACACACACACACACACACACACACCAACCCGGTATCACGCCAAGGCGTAAAATAGATACGTTTGTCCACATCGCAAGGCGTGTTCAGGGTCACGCTTTGCCTGACCAAAGCATCACCCTGAACACGCGTCCTTCTCCATTCGAAATGAATGGGGGAATAGCACCAACAGGGGGCGATACGTTCTCCTAGCATTTGGTGAAATTGTTACGTAGCCATATTAATCGTTATTATCTGAATGGGAAATGCAATATTTTAGGACAGATACACCATTAAACGTGTTTCTAATGACATTTCTAGCGAGAAATGTACATTTTCCTTGCATAATCTTCAGTCAGTGAATGTGTATGATCTTTATAAATCTTTATTATCTGAATGGGAAATGCAATATTTTAGGATCGATTCACCGTTAAACGTGTTTCTAATAACATTTCTAGCGAGAAATATACTTTTTACTTGCATAATCTTCAGTCAGTGATTGTGTCTGATCTTTAGTTTTATAGTTATTAGGAAGATTTAATCGGCTCGCTCGCATGTTTCAACGACGTCAGGTTGCTAGGGACGCTGCTTTCGCTAAACTAGCAGCTCACGTGTTTCCTGCGTTTGTGTTATTAAACCGTTACTTTATGTAACTTTAAATGATATTGTAATAACCACAGGCGAGGTATTGAGCGAAGTAAGCTTGATAGCAGGTTTATTGGATTCCACAATCGGACAGGCAGGCACAGCTCCACCGGAAAACTACAACAACCAAAACTCCCGCCCGGAAGGAAACCCCCGGAACCCCCTCTCAGAATGCCCGCCCCTTCCTCCCAAACCCTGTGACGTGAAACACGTTTATCTGAGAGCCAACCCAGTCGCCAAAAGCATACGTTGACAGTGTACGTTTTCATTGTAACACTGGATTACGTCGCATTTCAACATAAAATAGCGTGTTAGCACACACACACACGCACAATGCATTTCGCTGCTAAAACAACAACTTGGGCTGCTTCTAGGACATTTTGGGTGGATTTTGAACGGTATGTGGGCAGGACGTTTTTTGCAGGCAGGACCTGGCAACCCTGCGCTGTTGCCCGAGGTGCAGAAATGCTCCGGAACAGATCTGGATCCACCATGACCAAAATAATTGTCATGAATACCATGAATAGATTCATGCATTATCATTCAACTTGAACATGTGTTTTTACAGTATAGAGTGGTGGAGGGATGACGTATGTTGGCCAACCCGGAAGTGAGCGTCGACCTGGGTTTCCCTTGACAAAAAGCCAACAGGTTTTTCCATTGGATTTTGGATTATTGCAGAAAAATTAGCATCTTTGAAGCACCTCCACAAAAACTGAAAATAAATAAATTTAATATATTAATTTATTAATTTAAATATCATTATTCTCCTCAGTGTGTAGGGTGGTATTCTATTTTTTTCAACGGGGCTGCATCCAGTCACTTGACCGTCATGGTTGCTATGGTGGTTGCTATCGACCAGCCCCTCTAATCCTTACATGGCTCTAAAAACCACGCGGCAAAGGAGCTGCCGTCCATTGTGTTGTTTTTGTCGTAAACTAGGGTCCGATGGTTAAAAAATAGACAGATATTCCAAGGTATCCTTAAAAGGCAGCTTGGATGTTTTTATTTTCTGCAGTTTAGACTTCTTCTATAACCTATTTTTGAAAGCAAAACACCAAGCTCAATGATTTAACGAGGCAGGGTTATTTGAAATAATTTATTAAATATATATTTGTGAGAGGTCATTCCTTCTCCTGAGTTTGCTTCCTATTTATGTCTAATGTACAACCCTACTGTCCACAAGCATCACCCCCCCCCCTCCCCATACAACCCTGTCTCGTCAAAATTACGTTCCCAGAAAACTATTCGGCATTCTCAATTACGTTTGTCATAAAACGTATTTTGTCCGCAATTACGTTTTATTGAACGTATTGCAAATACGTTCGTCCTCAGCCTATTTTTTGCCATTTATTAACCTCTAGGATTATGTTTGGTTGAAACGTATCCCAGATAGGTTAAATGTCAACGTATAGCACATTATTGTCATTAAGGCATATCTTCCTTTCAGGGAACGTTTCATTGAACGTATTTTGTCTGAAAAACGTATCTTGGCCGTGAATACGTTTTATTGAACATAGCCTATCGCAAATACGTTCGTTGTCAGCCTATTGTTTTGCCATTTATTAACCTCTAGGATTATGTTTGGTTGAAACGTATCCCAGATAGGTTAAATGTCAACGTATAGCACATTATTGTCATTAAGGCATATTTCCCTTTCGGGAAACGTTTCATTTAACGTTATTTTGTCCCTGATTACGTCTTATTGAACATATTGCAAATAGGTTCGTTCTCAACATTTTTGTTGTTATTCATTTAAGCTACCTCTTGGATTACATAGGCTACATTTAATTGAAACGTATCCTTAATAGGCTACGTTAAATTTCGATAACACATTATTGTCAGTATATAGGCATAGGCCTACCTCTCGGGGAAGCGTACGTTTGATTGTAATGTTAATAGTCCAACGTTATATCAACATGTCACAAGAGGAGAAATTATAGCTGCTGACGGGGTAACGAGGAGCGGGGGTTGCTTTGTTGATTTATTTATCTAGGGCTATAGCTGTGGTCAAAGCGGGAAGTGTGCGTTGTCTGGGCGGCTGCCTGAACTGAGCTGCAGGAAATTATGTTCACATGTTTCTTCATTCATTCATGAAGGCTATACCGGTGAACGGTGACGTCAGACTCACGCCCACCTACAAACCAATCAATGTCCAGTATCAGCCTGTCCTCTCGGAAAATACGACCACGTAGGTGGTTTGTTCCGCCACAGATTACGACCCATTGGAATTTATCCAAAACGAGCGAACGAGGCCCCCTACAACATGTGCGGGAGGTAATAGGATATTTTTCCGTGAAATGGCGGAGGCGGACAATAGGATATTTTAGTATTTGGGTTTGATAGTTATGACGAAGAATATTTTAGCTCTCGACAGAAAAACATGGTTGCTATGGTTGCTATGGACGTTGAAAACAGCAGCTCGCATGCCGTTTAAATCATGGCTATGAAACATTTTTCTTTGCTGATTATGCTATTTTACGTAACCGTGTAACGATATTTAATTTAACAACTTTAAAACAACTTTAAGCCCGGAAGGAAAAGATAATTCACCGCCGGAAGTCGGGAAGGCCCATGCAAGTGAACGGAGCGTTCCACGGCATTGAGAAGAGCCGTTTAGTAAATAAATAAATAAATACATTTATTAATTTATTTATTATACGGAGACCACCAGACTTCCTCGAGGTAACAAGAATGGTCGATTAAATTCAAGATGGGAGAATGGCGATAGGGTGGCGCACGGTCCATGGCCTTGCGTCTGAATTTCATTCATAGAATTACCGAGTTGATGGTCAATGGTCAGATACAGATCTTGTTATAACGATAATTGAATAAAAGCTATGGTCAACTTATAATATTATAACTAAAATAATTATATGTATATATATATATATATATATATATATTAGGGGTGTAACGGTACACGTATTTGAACCGAACCGTCACGGTACAGGCACTTCGGTGCGGTTACAGAGGTGTACCGCGGTCCGTAAATGTGGCGTACATAGCGTTAATATGGCGAATGTAAAGGCTTGTTTTGCGGTGCGGAACTTAAAACTTGAAGTCGGAGTTCCCCCCGGACCGTTTAGCCTTATTAGGCTCGGCTCGCACGTGCGCGAACTCGTAGTAGCAGTAGCAGAGCGCGATCGCGACTGTGTGTGGATTGATGTCTACTAGCGAACTGAGAGCGAACTGCATGGCGAGCGACAACAGAAAACCGGAGCTTGAAGATGCCCCCCTGTCATTTAAATCCCAAGTGTGGGAGAACTTTGGATTCCAGGTTAATTATCACAATGGGGAAAGACGAGTGGACAAGTCGAAAGCTGTGTGCAGACATTGTTCAACAGCGATTGTCTATGCAAATGGGAACACATCGAACTTGCACAAATTTTCGCCCCCGGTACAATTTTAACGTGACGGCACCATCCAGGCAACCCTGTCTCGTCAAAATTACGTTCCCAGAGAACTATTTGGCATTCTCAATTACGTTTGTCATAAAACGTATTTTGTCCGCGATTACGTTTTATTGAACGTATTGCAAATACGTTCGTCCTCAGCCTATTTTTTGCCATTTATTAACCTCTAGGATTATGTTTGGTTGAAACGTATCCCAGATAGGTTAAATGTCAACGTATAGCACATTATTGTCATTAAGGCATATCTCCCTTTCAGGGAACGTTTCATTTAACGTATTTTGTCTGAAAAACGTATCTTGGCTGTGGATACGTGTTATTGAACATATCGCAAATACGTTCGTTGTCAACCTATTTTTTGCCATTCATTTACCTCTAGGATTATGTTTGGTTGAAACGCATTCCAAATATGTTAAATGTCAACGTATAGCACATTATTGTCATTAAGGCATATTTCCCTTTCGGGAAACGTTTAATTTAACGTTATTTTGTCCCTGATTACGTCTTATTGAACATATTGCAAATAGGTTCGTTCTCAACATTTTTGTTGTTATTTATTTAAGCTACCTCTTGGATTACAGGCTACATTTAATTGAAACGTATCCTTAATAGGCTACGTTAAATTTCGATAACACATTATTGTCAGCATATAGGCATAGGTCTACCTCTCGGGGAAGCGTACGTTTGATTGTAATGTTAATAGTCCAACGTTATATCAACATGTCACAAGAGGAGAAATTAGCTGCTGACGGGGTAACTGTAGGAGCGGGGGTTGCTTTGTTGATTTCTTTATCTAGGGCTATAGCTGTGGTCAAAGCGGGAAGTGTGCGTTGTCTGGGCGGCTGCCTGAACTGAGCTGCAGGAAATTATGTTCACACGTTTCTTCATTCATTCATGAAGGCTATACCGGTGAACGGTGACGTCAGACTCACGCCCACCTACAAACCAATCAATGTCCAGTATCAGCCTGTCCTCTCGGAAAATACGACCACGTTGGTTTGTTCCGCCACAGATTACGACCCATTGGAATTCATCCAAAACGAGCGAACGAGGCCCTCTACATGTGCGGGCAACCCTTTCTCATCAAAATTACGTTACGTTCCCAGAGAACTATTCGGCATTCTCAATTACGTTTGTCTAAAAAACGTATTTTGTCCGTGATTACGTTTTATTGAACATATTGTAATGACCTCGCAGGTGACATTACGATGTCGAGTCATTAGTAATTGAAGGAACTTTTAATGGACCAAAACCAGGGGTGTGTTCGAAACCGCGTACTTGCTTACTACTCCTACTAACTATGACGTCAATTTGAGTAAGCGAGAACTTAGTAAGCGAGTTTAGGTAAGCGAGTAGTATCCGAATGTCTTCTACTTCCGGAAAGATTTTGAGTAAGCATCGCTAGCTTACTAGACGTACTAAACTGCCCCAGAATGCACTGCGTCTATTCAAAAGAACAGTGGAAGCAATGGCGCTAAACGGGGAGCCGCAGCAGCAGTGCTTTTAATAATTGTTTAACAATTGTTTTAACATATCACCGAAAATCCTTAGGTTGAAGGTGTACTGTGACGTTAAATGTGACGTTTATATATTTATTTATAATGTTTATTAACGGCGCCCGGTCGGTAGGTTATTGACACGTCATTTGATTCACGTCATCTGAGGTGGTTAAGTAAGGACGGTCTTCTGAACGTCGATTACTCAAATGGATTACTCAATCATTGTTTAAGGATTCGAGAAGTAAGCCAAATATTTAGTAGGTAGTAAGCAGTAAGCAAGTAGGCGGTTTCGAACACACCCCAGGTCACTGAAACCCGTAACCAACGGCAGAAATCCCACCCAAAACAAACCCCGGTTACCCCGGCAACCCCCAACACGGTCTCACTCACGTGCAGGCCCCCACCCTCGTGTTCTTCCAAGGCCCTCCCCCAGCTGACCTAATGATTCGCCCTCACACTGATTGACAAGAAGAACATTACAATACATGCACACACAGAACAACTGGCATAACGGACAACGAAATACAATGCAACACATAACACAAAAACTATTTAATTGTCCCAGGGTCGCTACAATATCGTAAATACGAATTCGTTCTCAGCCTATTTTTGCCATTTATTTACCGTGTTACTATGGCAGAATAAAGAATAAATTCATGCATTATCATTCAACTTGAACATGTGTTTTTACAGTATAGAGTGGTGGAGAGGGATGACGTATCGACAATAATGAACACACGAACAATGTTAATAGAACAACACGCAACCACATAACATCCCGAACCCATTAACCCCACTTAATCCTAACAACAAAACAAGTTAACAAAAGCCCCATTTGTCAACTGAGAACCCCAATTCCCAGAATCCCCCGCGGCTCCGGAACACGGCGTAGCTCATATTAATCTTTATTATCTGAATGGGAAATGCAATATTTTAGGACAGATACACCATTAAACGCGTTTCTAATGACATTTCTAGCGAGAAATGTACATTTTCCTTACATAATCTTCAGTCAGTGAATGTGTATGATCTTTATTAATCTTTATTATCTGAATGGGAAATGCAATATTTTAGGACCGATTCACCGTTAAACGTGTTTCTAATAACATTTCTAGCGAGAAATATACTTTTTACTTGCATAATCTTCAGTCAGTGATTGTGTCTGATCTTTAGTTTTATAGTTATTAGGATTTGATCGGCTCGCTCGCATGTTTCAACGACGTCAGGTTGCTTTCGCTAAACTAGCAGCTCACGTGCTTCCTGCGTTTGTGTTATTAAACTGTTACTTTATGTAACTTTTAATGATATCATCTTGTTAGAAACACGTATATCTGCCCAGTCGCCAAAAGCATACCTACGTTGACAGTGTACGTTTCGTGAACACTGGATTACGTCGCATTTCAACATAAAATAGCGTGTTATACACACACACACACGCACGCACACGCACAGACACACAAGCACATACAAGCACACACACGCACGCACAGACACACAGACACAGACACACACACACACACACACACACACACACACACACACACACACACACACGCACACACGCACACGGTGCATTTCGCTGCTAAAACAACAACAAAAAAATATTCCCTCAAATAGTATTACTTTCAAAACGTTGGCCAAAATGGCCAATAATATCATTTTTTATTTGGGATGCTTCTAGGACATTTTGGGTGGATTTTGAACGGTATGTGGGGGGCACGTTTTTTGCAGGACCTGGCAACCCTGCGCTGTTGCCCGAGATCTGGATCCACCCCGGCGTGGTGCCGTCTCCTTTTGACCTTTTGACCCCAGACTTCTGGGGGAATAGCTGAATCAATTCATTAGTCAATCAGAAGCATGTAAATATCTTCACGGTGGCGTAAGAGGACGAACAAGGTGTCCTTCAACATCTACGCTTCCAGGCGATTGCAACGGTGCCACACATGAGCATATTCGAACATGTTTAATGGTAGTAATTAGCTGTCGAAATTGGAGGCCTTAATCAATACTGAGCAGCTATTGATTTGCTTCCCGATAAAGATTAGTCACAAATGACATGTTATTTAGCATCTACACGTTGAGCTGAGTCCAATGACACCAAGAACGACACTCTAGCTAATGGTAACATGTATTTTACATGGTACACCTAGGTCTAGGACATGATCTCGGTGTAGCAAGAGGCCGAGCTTGATCTCATTGGACTCAGCTTAACGTGTAGATGCTAATTAACATGTAATTTGTCAAAAATCTCCATCGGGTCATTATTGATAAAGGCCTCCAAAATCGACAGCTAATTACTACCCCGAAACATATTCAAATATGATCATGTGTGGCACTGTTGCAATCGTCTCGAAACGTAGATGTCAAAGGACACCTTGTTTGCTCTGTTGCACCACCGGGAAGATATTTTCATACTTCTAATGGATTGATTCATATTTGAAGGTTCTCGGAGTGAGACTTTAAGTGGCTGCAGCAGAAGTGTTGAGACGAAAGATGATATCAAGAGATTTATAGAATATTCCCATTCACATTATGATTCTTCGTCGTAACATCCGACCAAACATCCTTTACATTCACAGAGCGAAGATTATGAAAGTCCAGGCTCAGCAAGTGCTCCATCTCGTTGCACCTGCACCCAGCGGCTCGCTTGCAAGATTTTGGCCTGAAGTTCTTCCCAGACCTATACCCTAACAGTCCAATATGCATATCTGAGAATCAGGCCTCTCTTCAATAATGACAAAATGTAATGAGAGAAATACAGATTCACTTTTTGTTATCTCATAAGCGGCGTGGTGCCGGCTCCTTTTGACCTTTTGACCCCAGACTTCAAAGAGGTGGCCACAGGTCAGCGCTGTCTACACACATTAAGCCACAAATGTACACCTCCATCCCGCAAAAAATGGGGCCTAGAAACTAACCTCTGTCTTATGTACATTGACTTTACTGTTGGAGGTCACGCCCCTTTTCCAGCCTTTTCGAGATAGCTAGGGATGCTAAAATGTTTACACACATTTCCCGGGGCCCCGTGTACGACATATCCGAGATTTGGAGTTCTAGCCCTTAGAGAAAAAAAGTTTTCCCAAATGGAGTGTCATTTGGACAAAGCCCCTCAGATGTGTAGCCTGCAAGACCTAATGGTTCAGAATGTGGTGGAAAAACAGTTTTTGAGATAGGAAGGTCCTACCGCCCTGAAATTTTAATGCCTTATTCTAGGGCCTAACTTGGACCTCGGCTCCGAAACTTGGCCCGGTCGGACCCCGAGGGCAGGAAGGGGGGGCCCTTCCTGCCCGAAACTTGGCCCGGTCAGACCCCGAGGGCAGGCCCCCCCTTCCTGCCCTCGGGGTCTGACCGGGCCAAGTTTCGGAGCCGAGGTCCAAGTTAGGCCCTAGAATAAGGCATTAAAATTTCAGGGCGGTAGGACCTTCCTATCTCAAAAACTGTTTTTCCACCACATTCTGAACCATTAGGTCTTGCAGGCTACACTTCTGAGGGGCTTTGTCCAAATGACACTCCATTTGGGAAAACTTTTTTTCTCTAAGGGCTAGAACTCCAAATCTCGGATATGTCGTACACGGGGCCCCGGGAAATGTGTGTAAACATTTTAGCATCCCTAGCTATCTCGAAAAGGCTGGAAAAGGGGCGTGACCTCCAACAGTAAAGTCAATGTACATAAGACAGAGGTTAGTTTCTAGTCCCCATTTTTTGTGGGATGGAGGTGTACATTTGTGGCAAAAAGGTGTGTAGACACAGCTGGCCTGTGGCCACGTTTTTGAAGTCGGGGGTCAAAAGGTCAAAAGGAGCCGGCACCACGCCGCTTATGAGATAACAAAAAGTTAATGTGTGTTTCTCTCATAACTTTTTGTCATTATTAAAGAGAGGCCTGATTCTCAGATATGCATGTTGGATGGCTATGGGTGTAGGTCTGGGAAGAACTTCAGGCCAAAATCTTGCAAGCGAGCCGCTGGGTGCAGGTGCAACGAGATGGAGCACTTGCTGAGCCTGGACTTTCATAATCTTCGCTCTGTGAATGTAAAGGATGTTTGGTCGGATGTTACGACGAAGAATCATAATGTGAATGGGAATATTCTACAAATCTCTTGATATCATCTTTCGTCTCAACACTTCTGCTGCAGCCACTTAAAGTCTCACTCCGAGAACCTTCAAATATGAATCAATCCATTAGAAGTATGAAAATATCTTCCCGGTGGTGCAACAGAGCAAACAAGGTGTCCTTTGACATCTACGTTTCGAGACGATTGCAACAGTGCCACACATGATCATATTTGAATATGTTTCGGGGTAGTAATTAGCTGTCGATTTTGGAGGCCTTTATCAATAATGACCAGCTATAGATTTGCTTCCCGATGGAGATTTTTGACAAATTACATGTTAATTAGCATCTACACGTTAAGCTGAGTCCAATGAGATCAAGCTCGGCCTCTTGCTACTCCGAGATCATGTCCTAGACCTAGGTGTACCATGTAAAATACATGTTACCATTAGCTAGAGTGTCGTTCTTGGTGTCATTGGACTCAGCTCAACGTGTAGATGCTAAATAACATGTCATTTGTGACTAATCTTTATCGGGAAGCAAATCAATAGCTGCTCAGTATTGATTAAGGCCTCCAATTTCGACAGCTAATTACTACCATTAAACATGTTCGAATATGCTCATGTGTGGCACCGTTGCAATCGCCTGGAAGCGTAGATGTTGAAGGACACCTTGTTCGTCCTCTTACGCCACCGTGAAGATATTTACATGCTTCTGATTGACTAATGAATTGATTCAGCTATTCCCCCAGAAGTCTGGGGTCAAAAGGTCAAAAGGAGACGGCACCACGCCGGGGTGGATCCAGATCTCGGGCAACAGCGCAGGGTTGCCAGGTCCTGCAAAAAACGTGCCCCCCACATACCGTTCAAAATCCACCCAAAATGTCCTAGAAGCATCCCAAATAAAAAATGATATTATTGGCCATTTTGGCCAACGTTTTGAAAGTAATACTATTTGAGGGAATATTTTTTTGTTGTTGTTTTAGCAGCGAAATTCACCGTGTGCGTGTGTGTGTGTGTGTGTGTGTCTGTGTCTGTGTGTCTGTGCGTGCGTGTGTGTGCTTGTATGTGCTTGTGTGTCTGTGCGTGTGCGTGCGTGTGTGTGTGTGTATAACACGCTATTTTATGTTGAAATGCGACGTAATCCAGTGTTCACGAAACGTACACTGTCAACGTAGGTATGCTTTTGGCGACTGGGCAGATATACGTGTTTCTAACAAGATGATATCATTAAAAGTTACATAAAGTAACAGTTTAATAACACAAACGCAGGAAGCACGTGAGCTGCTAGTTTAGCGAAAGCAACCTGACGTCGTTGAAACATGCGAGCGAGCCGATCAAATCCTAATAACTATAAAACTAAAGATCAGACACAATCACTGACTGAAGATTATGCAAGTAAAAAGTATATTTCTCGCTAGAAATGTTATTAGAAACACGTTTAACGGTGAATCGGTCCTAAAATATTGCATTTCCCATTCAGATAATAAAGATTAATAAAGATCATACACATTCACTGACTGAAGATTATGTAAGGAAAATGTACATTTCTCGCTAGAAATGTCATTAGAAACGCGTTTAATGGTGTATCTGTCCTAAAATATTGCATTTCCCATTCAGATAATAAAGATTAATATGAGCTACGCCGTGTTCCGGAGCCGCGGGGGATTCTGGGAATTGGGGTTCTCAGTTGACAAATGGGGCTTTTGTTAACTTGTTTTGTTGTTAGGATTAAGTGGGGTTAATGGGTTCGGGATGTTATGTGGTTGCGTGTTGTTCTATTAACATTGTTCGTGTGTTCATTATTGTCGATACGTCATCCCTCTCCACCACTCTATACTGTAAAAACACATGTTCAAGTTGAATGATAATGCATGAATTTATTCTTTATTCTGCCATAGTAACACGGTAAATAAATGGCAAAAATAGGCTGAGAACGAATTCGTATTTACGATATTGTAGCGACCCTGGGACAATTAAATAGTTTTTGTGTTATGTGTTGCATTGTATTTCGTTGTCCGTTATGCCAGTTGTTCTGTGTGTGCATGTATTGTAATGTTCTTCTTGTCAATCAGTGTGAGGGCGAATCATTAGGTCAGCTGGGGGAGGGCCTTGGAAGAACACGAGGGTGGGGGCCTGCACGTGAGTGAGACCGTGTTGGGGGTTGCCGGGGTAACCGGGGTTTGTTTTGGGTGGGATTTCTGCCGTTGGTTACGGGTTTCAGTGACCTGGGGTGTGTTCGAAACCGCCTACTTGCTTACTGCTTACTACCTACTAAATATTTGGCTTACTTCTCGAATCCTTAAACAATGATTGAGTAATCCATTTGAGTAATCGACGTTCAGAAGACCGTCCTTACTTAACCACCTCAGATGACGTGAATCAAATGACGTGTCAATAACCTACCGACCGGGCGCCGTTAATAAACATTATAAATAAATATATAAACGTCACATTTAACGTCACAGTACACCTTCAACCTAAGGATTTTCGGTGATATGTTAAAACAATTGTTAAACAATTATTAAAAGCACTGCTGCTGCGGCTCCCCGTTTAGCGCCATTGCTTCCACTGTTCTTTTGAATAGACGCAGTGCATTCTGGGGCAGTTTAGTACGTCTAGTAAGCTAGCGATGCTTACTCAAAATCTTTCCGGAAGTAGAAGACATTCGGATACTACTCGCTTACCTAAACTCGCTTACTAAGTTCTCGCTTACTCAAATTGACGTCATAGTTAGTAGGAGTAGTAAGCAAGTACGCGGTTTCGAACACACCCCTGGTTTTGGTCCATTAAAAGTTCCTTCAATTACTAATGACTCGACATCGTAATGTCACCTGCGAGGTCATTACAATATGTTCAATAAAACGTAATCACGGACAAAATACGTTTTTTAGACAAACGTAATTGAGAATGCCGAATAGTTCTCTGGGAACGTAACGTAATTTTGATGAGAAAGGGTTGCCCGCACATGTAGAGGGCCTCGTTCGCTCGTTTTGGATGAATTCCAATGGGTCGTAATCTGTGGCGGAACAAACCAACGTGGTCGTATTTTCCGAGAGGACAGGCTGATACTGGACATTGATTGGTTTGTAGGTGGGCGTGAGTCTGACGTCACCGTTCACCGGTATAGCCTTCATGAATGAATGAAGAAACGTGTGAACATAATTTCCTGCAGCTCAGTTCAGGCAGCCGCCCAGACAACGCACACTTCCCGCTTTGACCACAGCTATAGCCCTAGATAAAGAAATCAACAAAGCAACCCCCGCTCCTACAGTTACCCCGTCAGCAGCTAATTTCTCCTCTTGTGACATGTTGATATAACGTTGGACTATTAACATTACAATCAAACGTACGCTTCCCCGAGAGGTAGACCTATGCCTATATGCTGACAATAATGTGTTATCGAAATTTAACGTAGCCTATTAAGGATACGTTTCAATTAAATGTAGCCTGTAATCCAAGAGGTAGCTTAAATAAATAACAACAAAAATGTTGAGAACGAACCTATTTGCAATATGTTCAATAAGACGTAATCAGGGACAAAATAACGTTAAATTAAACGTTTCCCGAAAGGGAAATATGCCTTAATGACAATAATGTGCTATACGTTGACATTTAACATATTTGGAATGCGTTTCAACCAAACATAATCCTAGAGGTAAATGAATGGCAAAAAATAGGTTGACAACGAACGTATTTGCGATATGTTCAATAACACGTATCCACAGCCAAGATACGTTTTTCAGACAAAATACGTTAAATGAAACGTTCCCTGAAAGGGAGATATGCCTTAATGACAATAATGTGCTATACGTTGACATTTAACCTATCTGGGATACTAATCCTAGAGGTTAATAAATGGCAAAACAATAGGCTGACAACGAACGTATTTGCGATATGTTCAATAAAACGTATTCACGGCCAAGATACATTTTTCAGACAAAATACGTTAAATTAAACGTTCCCTGAAAGGAAGATATGCCTTAATGACAATAATGTGCTATACGTTGACATTTAACCTATCTGGGATACGTTTCAACCAAACATAATCCTAGAGGTTAATGAATGGCAAAAAATAGGCTGAGGACGAACGTATTTGCAATACGTTCAATAAAACGTAATCGCGGACAAAATACGTTTTATGACAAATGTAATTGAGAATGCCGAATAGTTCTATGGGAACGTAATTTTGACGAGACAGGGTTGATCCAGGTGTTACTGTTACTGTCACCGCTGCAAAATGAAAAAAAGTTGTTCAAATCGTTCAAACCCAGCTCCCTACACTATTTAATCAACCCCTACACCTGTCTGGGAATTCAGAACGGGCAAATGCCATCACCAGGTCTATTGGTGTTTTCATTGCCTCTGACCTACGAGAGGCAATGAAAACACCAATAGATTATAAAATACATAAGCTGTAATTAAAGGCTGCAGTTGCACTTTTATTTAATGATTGATTATATTTATGAGAACTTCAGAGCTTTAGAGAGCTGCAGGAATATGTTACAAACTCTTTGTTTACATGCTCAGTCTAGGCTTAAAGAGCCTAGACTGAGCATTAAAACTGGATTTTTCATTAATTTTATGTTAAGGTTATTGGAGAATTGCATCATTTTATTTGTATGTTTCATACTGACAGCTAAAACTGTTGTGTTTAATTCGTTACTAATTAAACTTATGTTCGTTCTGTCAAGCAATCCGTTTTTTCACCATAACTATGAACCGAACCGTCCTGTACCGTACCGTGACTTCAAAACCGAGGTACGTACCGAACCGTGACTGTTGTGTACCGTTACACCCCTAATATATATATAATAATAATAATAATAATACATTTAATTTAGAGGCGCCTTTCAAGACACCCAAGGTCACCTTACAGAGCATATAGTCATCATTCAAAACTATGTAAAACAGACTAGGAATAACAGGAAAACAGAGGTTAAACATGAATAATAATAATAATTAATAACACTCAAGGACGCCTAAAGTGAAGGGGGGACCTCACTAACCACCACCAATATGTAGCACCCACTTGGGTGATGCACGGCAGCCAATCGGTGCCAGAACGCTCACTACACACCAGCTTGAGGTGGAGAGTTAGGGATGAGGTGGAGAGTGAGGGAAAAGAACATTTAAACACTATCGACCATATTTAAACACTATCGATCACATTTAAACAATATCGACCACATGTAAACACTATCGACCACATTTAAACACTATCGACCATATTTAAACACTATGGACCACATGTAAACCCTATCGACCACATGTAAACACTATCGCCCACATTTAAACACTATCACCCACATTTAAACACTATGGACCACACGTAAACCCTATCGACCACATTTAAACACTAACGCCCACATTTAAACACTATCGCCCACATTTAAACACTATGGACCACATTTAAACACTATGGACCACATGTAAACCCTATCGACCACATGTAAACCCTATCGACCACATGTAAACCCTATCGACCATATATAAACACTATCGACCACATTTAAACATGTAAACCCTATCGACCACATTTAAACACTATCGACCACATTTAAACACTATCGACCACAAGTAAACACTAGCGACCATATTTAAACACTATCGACCACATTTAAACATGTAAACCCTATCAACCACATTTAAACATGTAAACCCCCCTCGACCACATTTAAACCCTGTATATATATATATATATATATATATATATATATAGAGAGAGAGAGAGCGAGAGAGAGAGAGAGAGAGAATGTATATTTTAATATTTAATGAATGAAATAAAATAAAGGCTTTAAACATGTGACATGCCTACGTTTTTTTGCCACGTGACAAAAAACGCGTCACGTGACTCTTACGTTCGCTAAGGTTGTTGTTAGCCCCCTCTGCTCGCAACCCTTTCTCATCAAAATTACGTTCCCAGAGAACTATTCGGCATTCTCAATTACGTTTGTCTAAAAAACGTATTTTGTCCGTGATTACGTTTTATTGAACATATTGTAATGACCTCGCCGGTGACATAACGATGTCGAGTCATTAGTAATTGAAGGAACTTTTAATGAACCAAAACCAGGTCACTGAAACCCGTAACCAACGGCAGAAATCCCACCCAAAACAAACCCCGGTTACCCCGGCAACCCCCAACACGGTCTCACTCACGTGCAGGCCCCCACCCTCGTGTTCTTCCAAGGCCCTCCCCCAGCTGACCTAATGATTCGCCCCCACATTGATTGACAAGAAGAACATTACAATACATGCACACAGAACAACTGGCATAACGGACAACGAAATACAATGCAACACATAACACACAAACTATTTAACTGTCCCAGGGTCGCTACAATATCGTGAATACGAATTCGTTCTCAGCCTATTTTTGCCATTTATTTACCGTGTTACTATGGCAGAATAAAGAATAAATTCATGCATTATCATTCAACTTGAACATGTGTTTTTACAGTATAGAGTGGTGGAGAGGGATGACGTAAGTTGGCAAACCCGGAAGTGAGCGTCGCCCTCGGTTCCCTTGACAAAAAGCCAACAGGGTTTCCATTGGATTTTGGATTATTGCAGAAAAATCCTCAACCCCTCAAAAACGGAAAATAAATAAATAAAAATAACCGTGCTCCAAGGAACGAAGTGTAAACCAATGCATTCTGAATGGGAGTGTTTCTCCGATTTTTCCAACGAAATGTAAACCCATGCAAATAAAGACTTCATGGTCATAATAATTTAAATATCATTAATCTACTACTGAGTGTGTAGGGAGGTATTCTATTTTTTTCAACGGGGCTGAATCCAGTCACTTGACCCTCATGGTTGCTATGGTGGTTGCTATCGACCGCCCCCTCTAATACTCGTGGCTCTAAAAACCACGCGGCAAAGGAGCTGCCGTCAATTGGGTTGTTTTTGTCGTAAACTGGGGTCCGATGGTTGAAAAATAGACAGATATTCCAAGGTATCCTTAAAAGGCAGCTTGGATGTGTTTATTTTCTGCAGTTTAGACTTCTTCTATAACTAATTTTTGAAAGCAAAACACCAAGCTCATTGATTTAACAAGGGAGGGTTATTTGAAACAATGTATTAAATAAATATTTGTGAGAGGTCATTCCTTCTCCTGACCTTACTTCCTATTTATGTCTAGGGTAAACCCCTACTGTCCACAAGCATCCCCCCCTCCCCATATGGATTTGGAGAATTGTTGCCACGTCCCAGTGGTGGAGGCATCATACATATATGAAAGAGTGCATTCAATTATAGCCTACTACAATGATCAATTAGGAGGCCGTAGCCCTAAAGGAAGTGATGCAATAGGTGACTGAGTCGACAACATTTCAGTAAGCTGTATAGGGTCTCTTATATATCAAAGGGGGTCTCAAAGGACACATACGCTTCAACCTGTGGCTTGAAGCGTATTCCCAGACCTACACCCTAGCCATCCAACATGCATATCTGAGAATCAGGCCTCTCTTTAATAATGACAAAAAGTTATGAGAGAAACACACATTAACTTTTTGTTATCTCATAAGCGGCGTGGTGCCGGCTCCTTTTGACCTTTTGACCCCCGACTTCAAAAACGTGGCCACAGGCAGGGGTGGACTGGCCATCGGGAATACCGGGGACATCCCCGGTGGGCCGATGGCCGAAAATATAAATCCAACGGCCCATCACTATTCTGTACCGGCCCACGCCCATCATCGCATCAGCCCTTCAATGGTTAAAACAGCGGCACAAGCGTAATGTTCTCCAAGAGCTATACCTATCAAATTGCACTGACTGTTTTTATACTGCTACTCGCAATCGGTCTTCACACTCATGGTGACTATTTTTCGATTTTTTTTTAAGTGTCTTTTAATATGTGTTTTACAGACTTCGGAAGTCAAAAGTAAGAAAACATCTCCACCTTATTAATAAACACCTCTAAATTGGTTCTTACACAGCCGAAGTGTAGAGAATTTGGATTTGCATACATACACGCAACGCGGCACCCAGTTCTACGCATGCGCACAACCCATGAGGCCCAGCTCTTCGTTGCCTCTTCCAAACTCTTGTTTTAGGTGTTATTAAATATCACTCACTCTAGCTTATATTATATTTTATTTATTTTGTGCCCTTTCCTTTTATTGTTTATTTATAGCACATTGGGTTGCATAAAAAAATGAAAAAAGTTGCCTTTCCTTGCCTTGCGTCATTCTCTAGCAGACAGACGACGTTGTTTTTGAGAGTGCGAGAGCATGCCGTCGGCACCAAAACGAAAAGGTGGAGCTGAAAAGCTAAGAGATAAAAAGAAAAAATGTCTGGAGAAAGGTGCCTCAAAACATTAAAAAATATCAAATTTCTTTGGAAAACCACCGACTGGTGACAGTGAAAAGGTAAGATGTGGCGTTGACGTTGCCAAATGTGAGCTTTCTATTCGCAGATGAGGTAACGTTCCCTACAGCTAGCCTTGCATATATAGACCGTTATGATCTGGTAAAATAAGCAAGCTGGTGTTGTTGTCAACATCTAGATTATCTATTTTAACATGTTAGCCGTAGTCACTGGCTTACAATTGATGAGCAAGCTATCCATGGTGGTAGTTGTAAATAGGGCAATCTTATAATTTCTATTAACCTGTGACAAATAAGTTAACCAGCTAGTTTGTTATGCTAAAATCTAAAATTATAAATAATGTTTATATGTTATCTAGATTGTTAATATGTTATGGAGAGGCGTTGACTTGGCCAAGTATAGCATGCATTTCACAACATATTAAACAAAATGTTAATATGTTATCTAGATTGATGATTCAGCTGCTGGAAGCAGCAGCCAGGGGCATGAGAGCCAAGATAAGAGCCAGGGTACAACGTACACCGTAAGTAACACTTTAATATACCAAGTACAAAAATTTTGTATTTCAATTGAGCAGATGTATTAAGATAAAGTCAGATTAACGAGTTATTAACGACGCTGCAAACCCATTTTAACGACGTCAATGTTTTTCTCACGAGATTAACGTTCCTTTTGGTCTCGCAAACTGTAGTTTTTTTTTACATGCTGTTGCAACGACTGTTAACCTTAGAAAAACTACATCACCACTCCGCATACAGCTAGACCGGAAGCAAAACAATAGGCATGCCGTTTGGGCTTTTTTTATGCGCAAATGAAGCGAGCTTCACTATTGTTTGAAAATGTCAACAGGCTTGTCTACTTTCTATTGGTAACCTAACTGTTAAGGTTCATTGTTTCTTAAATAAGAGGCCTGACTGCGATGTTCACAGCAAACTTGAAAAAAAGAAATTATTAAGCCATGGTTTGACTGCACTATAGGCTGAGTCTTTGTGAAATGTGCACTTTATAATTATATTTTGTAGCGCCCTGTTTGGCAATGTTGTTTTTCAATAAAATAAAACATTTGCATAAAGCAAGCCAATCCACTTTTCCATGTTGATAAGAGCATTACAATAATAGGGACATTCAAAAATTACGATTAATTGTGTTTAAATATTTTAATAGTTTGACTCATTTCAAGTATATTTATCTAATACACATTGAGTGTACTAACCAATAGTGGAAAGTTAATTATAAAAAAGTATTCTTAGTACACTTAAATGTAATGTTCTTAAGTGTAGTTTGCTGATAGTGTTGTGTCAATGGTTTAACATACTAACATGATAAACCCTATTTACCACTCACGTAGGCTGAAGATGACAGTGATAGGGATATCAGCCAGGATGACAGAGAAAGTCAAGGCCAAGAGGATAGGGATAGCAGCCAGGATGACAGAGAAAGTCAAGGCCAAGAGGATAGGGATAGCAGCCAGGATGACAGAGAAAGTCAAGGCCAAGAGGACAGGGATAGCAGCCACGATGATAGAGAAAGTCGAGGCCAAGATGACAGGGATGATCAAGGGCAAGAAGACACAGAAAGTGAAGGCAAAGAATTTGATTATTTCACCAGGCCGAAGTCAGACACATTTGACCACTTCTTCCGTTTTCACCCCCAGCAGAAGGCAGACAAGGCTGTAGTGCAGAGACCTTTTTTTTGTAAAGACGGCACAAACAGAAAATGGCTTTCATACAGTCAAGAAAAAGAAGCCCTCTTCTGTTCCCTTTGTCTCGCCTTTGCTAATCACACAGAAAGCAGCACGTTCATCACTGGCATGTCCAACCTCACACACATACACCAGAGAGTTGAAGAGCATGAGAAGAGCCAACTACACAGAGGTTGCGCTGAGGCATATTTTCTCAGATCTTCAAGAAGCACGATCCAGGACCTTTTCATGGGACCTCAGATGTCACTTCACAGAGAGCAAGTCCGCAGAAGGCGACAAGTGTTGGAGCGCATTATAGATGTAATAAAGCTCATCGGCAAAAGAGGTTTGAGCTACAGAGGCAGGCAGAAAGAGGCAGCATACACACTGGATGACGACACTATTGACCATGGTAACTTTTTGGAAATAACAGTTTTACTGGGAAAATATGATGTTTGTCTCAAGGAACACCTCACTCTCTGCATCGAAAAGAGCAAGAAGATTCACCAGTCTGGTTCAACAAAAGGTAGAGGTGCCCTTGTCACTCTCCTATCCAAAACGACCATTGACTACATCATCACCACCATTCAACGCCTCATGAAAAGTGCTGAAGTCCGGAAATCTGGAATGTACTCGGTCCAGATCGACACCACACAGGACATCACAGCCCATGATCAGTGCTCTGTTGTCATACGGTATGTGACAGACACTGTTCATGAGCGACTAGTTGCTGTGACCAGATGTGAGGCTTCCACTGGGCAGTACTTTGCCCAACTTGTGAATGGCGTGCTGGTGGCCATGGATCTGGATGTGAAGCAGTGTATTGGGAATTCCACCGATGGGGCCTCCAATATGCAAGGCCAATATAAAGGCTTCTCTGCACTGCTCTCTGAAAAGTGCCCAACACAAATCCATGTGTGGTGCTATTCACACATATTAAATCTTGTGCTGACAGACACAACACAGTGTGTGCTGGCAAGTGGCTCTCTTTTTTCTCTTATGAACCACATCGCTGTCTTCTTCAGAGAGTCCTACCAGAGGATGAACATCTGGGAAAAGGAGAGCAAAGACCCAAGACGCAGACGTCTCACCTCTATAGGAGAAACCCGCTGGTTGTCCAAAGATGCTGCTCTGACGAAGGTGTTTGGCTCTTTTGGAAAGCCAGACGGGGCCCTGTATTTTGATGTCCTTGACACCCTCTCAGCCATTCAAGATGGAGAGACCATCAATGCCACGGCGAGAGTAAATGCCCAGGGATACATCGGCCAGCTTCTAAAGTATGAAACTATACTAACAGCTCAGATCTTCCTGCGAATTTTCCAGGTCACTTCACCAGTTTCAAAATATCTTCAAACCAGTGGAATGGACATCCTGACAGCTCATCGGATGGTTGCGACTGCAGAAGCAGAGCTGAAAGAAATGACCAGAGATTTTCAGAGCATCAAGACAGCAGCCGACAAATTCATCCAGTGGGCCAACAATAAAATTGGGGAGGAGAGTGAGGAGACTGAGCTGGAGGTGGAGACCACTCTGCCACAGAAACGGGGAAGAAGGAAAAAATCGATGCCTGGAGAGAGGTCCCGAGATGAGGCTGTGACAGATGCCGAAGCATCATACAAGATTGAGGTTCACAATCGAATAATGGACACAGTCGCAGGAAGCATGCACCAACGTTTCCTCAAGAATGGCACTTGGTATGCTGATCTGGCACTTCTGGACCCAAAAAACTTCAGCCAGGTTATATCCTACGGCGAAAGTTTCCCAGAGGCAGCACTTCAAGAGCTAAGCAAATGTTTGCTGCCATTTGATGACAGAGCAACAGAGGCAGAGTTACAGAGCGAACTCAAAAGTCTGGCACGACAATGGGATAGGCTGAAGTCATCAGTATTTGATGAATACACAACAAAGACAACAGAACCCGGGCCAGAGGATGCTGAAGATGAGGCAGAGATAGTGTACAAAAAGTGCTCATCTTGCAAGGACTGTCCAATCTGTTGCTACCGAGTTCTGAAACAGTACAACCTCCTGACAGATGCATACCACATCATAGGCCTTGCATACAGGTTCCTGCTTACCCTCTCTGTCACACAGGTAGCATGTGAGCGAAGCTTTTCAACCCTGAAATACATAAAAAACAGGCTCAGGAGCTCACTCTCTCAACAGCACCTGGAGGCTTTTATGTTGATGGCTACTCAAACAGATGTTTTGCAGATGCTGGACAGTGACAAAATCATTGACGGTGTTGCAGAAAAGAGTGAGCTGCTGCAAAAACTACTCATGTAGTGGGCTTATAATAAAACTGTTATAGTATGGAGTATACTCATATTGTTTTTTATATCTATATATATATATATATTTATTTATAACCATATATATATATTTATTTATTTATGACCTTAAAGAACCTGGGCTGACAGAGTTAGTTTAGGTTCTGTTATGCAACTTACTGTTTTGTTATGCACCTTCAGCACCCCTACACACACAAACAATCACACACCCAGCATGCAACACTACTGATACCACTGATGTTCACACCCCATCGTATGTTCTGTTCTGTTCATTTCTAATATATTGTTCATACAAATTCTACCCACTGATTCCAGTTTCTTTATTGTGTGGTCTTTCTCTGCTGACATTCATTCCTTAAGGCTTTGTAGTTATACTTGTATAACCATCTGATACTAGCAAAGAGTTAAGCATATTCATCTAGCAAACTATACCTACCTTGGAGTGTTACAATAGCCAATAATCATTTTATTCCATGTGTCCATCCAGGCAAATTGGTGGATCCAAATGTTATTAAAAAACAAACATACATATATGATGTAATTTCTTTGTAATCATCCAAAATAATGTTAAGTGTATGGGTATTTTTCCCAGAAGGCCACTGACTGTTCGATACGCGCGATCCATTGAGTGGGCAACGCGGCGTGTACTTAGTGGGCCGCGCGCCGTGTATTGAGTGGGCCGGTCTGACAGAAACTCCCGGGCCACTTTTTTCCCCCAGTCCGCCCCTGACTGTCAGGATGCGTTCCCCCTGTTCTAAATGGTCAAATTGAATGATATCAGCCTGAAAATCACAGCACTTATCTGTTGTGGGGAAATAAGTCAGCAGTATGAATTTGAAAGATGTGTGAGCCTCCTTTCCTATGGAACAGAGGGGGAACAGTATCTGACAAAGCTGTCAGGATGCGTTCCCCCTGTTCTAAATGGTCAAATTGAATGATATCAGCCTGAAAATCACAGCACCTATCTCTTGTGGGGAAATAAGTCAGCAGTATGAATTTGAAAGATGTGTGAGCCTCCTTTCCTATGGAACAGGGGGGGACATGGGGGACTCGAGTCACATGACTTGACTCGAGTCAGACTCGAGTCGCAAATTTGAGGACTTGAGACTTGCTTGACTAACACTGATAAAAGACTCGACTTGACTTTGACTTGGTCTTCATGACTTGAGACTTGACTTAGACTTGAGACAGATGACTCGAAATGACTTTTCTAAAGTTAGATTAAATGTTGGATATGGGATTTGCGATACGCCAGCAGATTTTGAAAAGACGCAACTCAAATGGTCCTACCCCCTCTCCTTCAACGCTGACTCTGACTCCACCCATTCCAAGTACATGGACGCGCAATCATGCACGATCGCGAACACAGATGCGCGAGAGTGAGCCAGGCTAGCTAGGTTGGAGTTTAGGGTTGTCTTCTAGTGCTAGGTCCAAATGTGGATTAGCTAGTTAGCTAGCTCCAGTAGCTACCGCAGGATAACAACAAACAGAAGCTTGCTCTGGGTCACGAGCTTTGAGTACGTGCACGTGCACGAAGGGGTCACTCGCGGGGAGCGGGGGAGTGCAGTACGACCGTTTGATTGACGTACTTACTGTCCAATGCCACTTGGTGGTTCTGAAAATCATTGGCTGGAGTTTTTCGAGCCCTGCCCGTTCCACAGATGATTGACTTGTTTAATTTTCATGTCAGTAGGCTACTTCTAACTCAGTGGCTATAAGTGGGTTATAATAATGATTTCAAGTGATTTTCAAGTAAAATTACACCGTCAGAGCCAGAGCGTCAGACTGGGCTGTTCTCAGCATACCGCAAAAAAAATGAAGAGGGTTCAAGTTCCAGTCCCCAAATTCAGTTGAACCACTACCTGGACATTTGTGATGGACAGAGCTGCCTTCAGTTTTGGGCCTATTCACATAATGGTTTTGGAATGTTTTGAATAGTTTGAGTTATTGTTAATGTTAAGACATTGTTATTGTTAATGTTGAAATAAAACTCAACTTATGAACCACTCACTCTACCGATTTTTAAATGTGGAAACTGGGTTAGATGATCAGATTTTTGTATGACTTGACTTGTGACTTGCTTGACCTGAGCAATGACTTGACTTGAGACTTGCTTGATTCTCACCACAGTGACTTGGGACTTGCTTGAGACTTGAAGGTTATGACTTGAGACTTGCTTGTGACTTGCACATGAGTGACTTACCCCCACCTCTGGGGAACAGTATCTGACAGTAATATTCCAAGCTGTCAGGATGCGTTCCCCCTGTTCTAAATGGTCAAATTGAATGATATCAGCCTGAAAATCACAGCACTTATCTCTTGTGGGGAAATAAGTCAGCAGTATGAATTTGAAAGATGTGTGAGCCTCCTTTCCTATGGAACAGAGGGCCTTTTCGGGTAATTTCGGACGGGGGCGGGGACTAGGGGAAACACATCTCGACGGGGAAACAGATCTCGACACAACACCGGCGTATGTTCACAATCCATCGACTCCTCACGTCAGTTTGGCTCGGAAAGCCATGAAAACTTAATACCCCGTTGAATTTTGCTGACGCTGTACAGTGGGGGACACAGCAGTGCTCTGCGTAGGTTGTCTCCTGCCTCTGAAAATGTCCAGTTTTTAGATGTTTGCGGTCTTGATCCATGTTTACGGTATCAAAGTCAGCAGGCTAGCGCGATAAACACACAGACCGGAAGCAACCGAGCTGTATTATTTGAAACAGGAAGTACGTCACACAGCTTAGTGCATACACCCTATTTGGTTTACGTCAAACTCATTAATTCATATCCATATAAAATGTTTATACAACAGCTACTGCCTTGACAGATGAATGAATTATTTAAGTGTAGGCCTATAGACAAAGGCTTTAAGCCATAGCGCATAATGTCCACATAAATTATATGGTAGGCAGCATTATTAGAGAAAAGGGGTTTATTTATCAAATACAGAAAATAGTCCCACCATACACGCACACATTTTTCATTCACTACACACTCACGCTTTCAAATTTCATTCACTCAAAGAGGCTACTGAACTTATGTTTCACACAGAACATGAACACTTATGTTTCACATAGAACGTGAACACAAAACATTACGTAATTAATTCAAATAGGCTAACACTAAAACAAATAAGGCCAGTAGGCCTAATAGAACGAATATCGGGTGACAAGATCATTAAAATGGCTCACAATCCCGCATCAGCTGTTTGATGTCGCGCATCAAAATAGCACTTTGCCCCTGTGGAAGGGTTCGCATAAAGGGTTCGCATAATTATGTGCCAGATCGTGTGGTAGGTGGCGGTATGAAAACAGGAAATGTGATACTCCAGACAGGAAGTAGTAACTAGACGAGCAGACCAATCACAGCCTTGCAGGCTGCGCGGCTCGCGTAAAAGCTTACGTAAAAAATTACGCAAGTCTAGAAAAATCGCCCGACGCACGCAAGACGTGAGAAGTCGCGCAAGGGGTGCGCAAGGGCGCGCAAGGGCCTCTTGCGCTTGCGCTTACGCTTACGTAACTGAGCATAAATCGGCCTTTACAATGAAAATGTACACTGTCAACGTATGCTTTTGGCGACTGGGTTGGCTCTCAGATAAACGTGTTTTACGTCACAGGGTTTGGGAGGAAGGGGCGGGCATTCTGAGAGGGGGTTCCGGGGGTTTCCTTCCGGGCGGGAGTTTTGGTTGTTGTAGTTTTCCGGTGGAGCTGTGCCTGCCTGTCCGATTGTGGAATCCAATAAACCTGCTATCAAGCTTACTTCGCTCAATACCTCGCCTGTGGTTATTACAATATCATTAAAAGTTACATAAAGTAACGGTTTAATAACACAAACGCAGGAAACACGTGAGCTGCTAGTTTAGCGAAAGCAGCGTCCCTAGCAACCTGACGTCGTTGAAACATGCGAGCGAGCCGATTAAATCTTCCTAATAACTGTAAAACTAAAGATCAGACACAATCACTGACTGAAGATTATGCAAGTAAAAAGTATATTTCTCGCTAGAAATGTTATTAGAAACACGTTTAACGGTGAATCTATCCTAAAATATTGCATTTCCCATTCAGATAATAAAGATTAATAAAGATCATACACATTCACTGACTGAAGATTATGCAAGGAAAATGTAAATTTCTCGCTAGAAATGTCATTAGAAACACGTTTAATGGTGTATCTGTCCTAAAATATTGCATTTCCCATTCAGATAATAACGATTAATATGGCTACGTAACAATTTCACCGAATGCTAGGAGAACGTATCGCCCCCTGTTGGTGCTATTCCCCCATTCATTTCGAATGGAGAAGGACGCGTGTTCAGGGTGACGCTTTGGTCAGGCAAAGCGTGACCCTGAACACGCCTTGCGATGTGGACAAACGTATCTATTTTACGCCTTGGCGTGATACCGGGTTGCACACACACACACACACACACACACACACACACACACACACACACACACACACACACACACACACACACACACACACACACACACCGATTCACACACACAAACACACAGACACACTAGGTGGGGGTAAGTCATTCATGTGCAAGTCACAAGCAAGTCTCAAGTCATAACCTTCAAGCCTCAAGCAAGTCCCAAGTCACTGTGGTGAGAATCAAGCAAGTCACAAGTCAAGTCATTGCTCAGGTCAAGCAAGTCACAAGTCAAGTCATACAAAAATCTGATGATCTAACCCAGTTTCCACATTTAAAAATCGGTAAAGAGAGTGGTTCATAAGTTGAGTTTTATTTTAACATAAACAATAACAATGTCTTAACAATAACAATAACTCAAACTATTCAAAACATTCCAAAACCATTATGTGCATAGTTTGAAAATGTTTTTGTTCATTACCTCCAACCTATGAACATAATCAAATATAACCTCTAGGTAGCTGTATACGACAACAGTTCAAGTCAATCACTCAATCTCCCTACATGTTGTAGAATATTATTTGCCACACATGGCATCAGACATGAAAAAAATGAATATTTCAAAAGTAATATCACATACACATACTGTAGGAAGGGGAAATAGTAATACACAAGCCTGAAAGCTGGTAGCAATCTTGCTGCCTCGCAACATACATCGACTTACAATGCATTTCATTTGCAAAAAAAAATATTTGACAGTACTTTGTCACTGAGTTCTGAATGATGCGGTCACATTATCACCCCACCATGGCTGAACACACGTTCAAGAGGTGCACTTGATAAAGGGACTGCTATAACTCGTACCTCCACCTTGAACAAAAAGACACTTAAAACCACTGAGTTAAAAGTAGCCTACTGACATGAAAATTAAACAAGTTAATCATCTGTGGAACGGGCAGGGCTCGAAAAACTCCAGCCCATGATTTTCAGAACCACCGAGTGGCATTGGACAGTAAGTACGTCAATCAAACGGTCGTACTGCACTCCCCCTCCCCCCGCGCGTGACCTCTTCTTGCACGTGCACGTACACGTACTCAAAGCTCGTGCCAGAGCAAGCTTCTGTTTGTTGTTATCCTGCGGTAGCTACTGGAGCTAGTTTACTAGCTAATCCACATTTGGACCTAGCGCTAGAATACAACCCTAAACTCCAACCTAGCTAGCCTGCCCTGGCCCACTCGCGCATCTGTGTCCGTCTTGTGTGATTGCGCGTCCAGGTACTTGGAATGGGTGGAGTCAGAGTCAGCGTTGAAGGAGAGGGGGTAGGACCATTTGAGTTGCGTCTTTTCAAAATCTGCTGGCGTATCGCAAATCCCATATCCAACCTATAATCTAACTTTAGAAAAGTCATTTCGAGTCATCTGTCTCAAGTCTAAGTCAAGTCTCAAGTCATGAAGACCAAGTCAAAGTCAAGTCGAGTCTTTTATCAGTGTTAGTCAAGCAAGTCTCAAGTCCTCAAATTTGCGACTCGAGTCTGACTCGAGTCAAGTCATGTGACTCGAGTCCCCCATGTCACACAGACACACATACACTCACAGATACGTGCATACTCATTCTAAAGACAAATCTATTGTAGGCTGACGTCTTGCTGACTTGCCACGTTTGCTTTATATAAACGACCCAAAAGAAAATGAATGAATCTGAATGCTAAATTAAAGATAATGACGCTTTTATCGTATGCTCTTTCTGTGGTTGTGAGCGTATCTGAATATTGATTCATCATCATATTAGTTTGCCACGCTGGGGGAGTAGAAACCTATTATCTGCCTTCAGCTTTGGACAGACACTGCGGGGGACGAAGATGGAACACCATGACTGACACACACACATAACATGTACATGCAGGTGCATGCGCACAAACACATAGACATGTTTGTGTATGCATGCATGCAAACACACGTGCACGTTACAGTAATGTGAAAACAAACACAAGCACAAACACAAACAAAAACACACAATCACACCAGCAGACACGCATTTGCATGCTGTATGTACTCTTGTGTCGTCACCGTATTGCCTGCACCGTATCAGGCAGATGTGGAACAACGCACACACACACACACACACACAACACACACATACACACCCAGGTCATGGCATCAAGCCAGTGTAATTTCCAGTTCCTGTCACCCTGACCGGGTTGGGAAGGCTGCTGTCATTTTTTAATAATCTGCCACAAATTGTCTCTCACGGCAAGAATTTAACCCAAATTATTTGTAGCAAATTTAAAAAACAAACAAATGAATGATCGCCGCATGCCACCCAATTATATGGAAGCATATATGTAGCAAAATACAAATGGCAATGCAATTTGCAATTTAATAAGTCATTAAATTATGCAATTGACAATTCATTATGCAATTTAATGATGTAATTTGTAAATATGTTATTCAAAGTGTATTTTTATGCAAAGTGACAATGAAATCCTCAATACAATTTGCAATGGTTAAAACAATAAAAATAGAGTTTGAGTTCCTTTATTCAAATTTAAATGCTACAGCGTTCCCGTGATTGCATTGCACTCCGCCACGCTCCGTGTGTTGCAAAATTCAAATGACATTTCAACCCGCAAAACAAGAGATTTTGCAAAAGATTTTGCAAAAGATTATGCAAAACGCTTTGCAAAAGATTATGCAAAACGTTTTGCAAAAGATTTTGCAAATCCTCGTCAGACCAGCTGATCATCCACGACCTAGTACTTGGCACTTTATTTTCTATGCCTAGCATTGTGTTTATAGTAATAACGTGAAAATGGCGGAAAAGACGGTTGCTGTCCTTGCAATGCCTCTTTGATTTGTTTCAATAAAATTACCAATCTCATTCGTATTTGGAGTCTAATTGGAGGAAATGGAATGGCCAAAATTAATGGAAAATGTGATTTTTTTATAATAAATACGGGATTCGAACTCATACAATTTTTGGGGGGATATATTTCAAGCTGAGCTTCCATTCCATTGCGCCGTTGAGCTAGCCTGGTCTTATCAGACCATCGTACTTCATTTCATTTGTACAGAAGGTCTGGAACTGCCCAATTGACAAACGTTCACTCACTTGGAGGCGGGTGTCTGTTGAAGTTTTAAAATGATTGGATCTGCCCAGTGCCACTGTGGATCTGCCATAACCAATCGCATAGCATTTGGTCGTGACGTATGTCATGCGCGGAAATCACGTCGCGCGCACGCGCAGGCTGTACACGAACAAAACAAGATGAAGCGTGAAGATGTCTCTGAACGATAGCTTCAGGTTTTGTTTATCTAATTTAAGAGTTCAAAGAACAGTTGTACATTCTAAATTAATATTCGATAGTAAGGACAGAGATAATGTTTGCAGTCAACTGTCGACGCTGGGTCTTGTCATTGACAATACGTCGCTTCGGTCGTGTCGGATTTGCCGAAAAATGCTCCGCAAAAATTACAAGGCTACTGCGCGATACAGAAATGTTTCAGAAGTGGAAGAACGTGGAGACAGAGACATGCCATGGAAGCTTCTCTCGTATCCTTCTCCATTGTCTTCCTGGTTTTCCTTTGACTACAACTGAAACTGGCGCGCAACCTCAACGTCATCGTTCTCAGCCACTCCCTCTGTTCGCTGATTGGACCGCCAAAAATCTGGCTTCGAAGGAAGCCATGAATATACCTTAGACCCAAATTGACTACTGAAGTGAAATGAAAATTGAGCGGACGTAGGTAGGTGGGTGGTGCCAGGCTACCATTGAGCCACAGAAACGTGATCATCTGTAGTACTAAAAAGCACAACTAGACTTCCTAAGACCTTCTTCTCCGGTGCGATCCGGTGCAGGCATGTTGGTCGCTCTTTCGTACCCTGCATCCCCCTGCTCCACTAGAGCTGCAGCGGCCTCCCGCATCCCAGAGCTGTGCCAATTTCGCACTGAAGCGGACAGCTGATGATAATGAAGGAGACTACAGCCGTGAAGTTCTCAACACCATCCGTCACAACTTTTATGTCGACGACTACCTCAAATCCGTCCCAACTGAGAGCCAAGCAATTTGGCATATATGTCGATGGTTGAATGTATTCCTTGTTCAAATGCTTAAGCTGATAATAAAGAGAGAGTGAGCGAGAGAGAGAGAGAGAGAGAGAGAGAGAGAGAGAGAGAGAGAGAGAGAGAGAGAGAGAGAGAGAGAGAGAGAGAGAGAGAGAGAGATTCACAAACACACACACACACACACACACACCGACAAAAAAAACACAAACACACACTGGGGACAGATCCATACTGGGGGGTAGTGAGAGGGATCTGAGACATCTGTCTGATCTCAGATACTCACTGTGTGAGATATCATGCTTCGCCAGCCAACCGGTGTCCCCACACTGGGTCTAATCCTCTGAGCGACATCTGTGCATTAGAGACAGATACATGCTCTGTGTGCTGTGGAATGGTACTGTACCACTGGAATCACCCCAAACAAATCACTAAACATATTTAAAACTGGCATTAAGGGGTCTATTGCAACCTATGATTTACATCTAAGTCATGATTTATTTGGTCTTGATACAGCCTGACATTATTTTCTGCATTTTACTAACTTAAATTAATAAAGTTCTCAGTTAAACCTGCATTGTGAAACTTGTTGTAATTTCAACTACACTACTTTAATAATAATAATAATTGTACTGATTAAGCCCTAAACTTAGTAGTACTGGTTGTTGATTCCGTTTATAGTTTCCGACGTGCGCCCAGCGCGCTCCAATTACCGCAAAAACGAAGACAGTTCCGTTTATTTTGCTGGTTTATTTTCCTTCCAATAATACACAGCCGCAATAATTCTAACTCAAAATACATGTAACAAAACAATAAACCCGAATTCCTCACTAAACTAAGATGCATTAACACACGGGGACACGGGCACACGGGCACAGTCGAAAAACTGTTTGCTTCCCCATCAACAACAACCTGTGATCAGGTTCAATCAGGTTAAATGCCTCACTCTGCTGACCTGAGGTCAACTGAACCACACAGCCCCCTAGTGGCACGGGGTAAACACGAAAATACACGAAAATAAAGCACATTTAATATGGCTCCTACACACCAGCCCCTAATTGCGTCTGCTAGAGCAATTACACCAACAATTTTAAATGAGCCATGAATACCAAAAAAAAATAATATATATATAGATGTATATGTGTACATAAAGCTCATTTTTAAATGGGAACCAATTATTCCTTAGCTTCAGCATATTTTGGTTATCGGTCGTTCAATGATATTTTTTTTGGTTTTTAAACGAACCACACGTACTAGACCTCTTTTATCAGGGAAGGTTTCCAGAACTCTTCCTAGAATCCATGACCCACGTGGTGCTGTGGAGTCTGCAACCATGACTAGGTCTCCAGGAACAAAACTCCTCTTCTCCTGGTTCCATTTTTGACGCTCCTGTAAAAGCGGGAGGTACTCACGGATCCACCTCTTCCAAAAGAGATCCGAGATGTACTGGGTTTGTTTCCATCATCTCCTAGCATAAACATCCCTTTTGTCAAACATTCCCGGTGGGAGAACTGGTTTTCCTTTGAGTAGCAGCAGATGGTTTGGCGTCAATGCCTCAAGGTCGTTAGGGTCCTCAGATAGCCTTGTGATGGGGCGATCGTTGAGCATAGCTTCAGCCTCACAGAGCACAGTATGGAACCCTTCGTCATCCAGGGTTTGGTGACGGAGCACCGAGCACAAAATCTTCCTGATCATCCGGATCATGCGCTCCCAAGCGCCACCGTGATGCGACCCAGCTGGAGGGTTAAAGCTCCACTTGATTCCTCTCTTGGACAAGGCTCTTTCAATGCGGTCGTGATTCAAAGAGGCTAAGGCTTCTCGCAGCTCTCTTTCTGCACTGACAAAGTTGGTGCCATTGTCGGATCTTAAGTGCGAGACTTGTCCTCTTCGACAGATGAATCTACGCAATGCGTTGATGCACGAGTCTGTGTCGAGAGAATAGGCCACTTCCAGGTGCACAGCCCTGCTCGTCCTACAAGTGAAAACCACTCCATATCTTTTCACGATGCTACGGCCTCTTCTCACGTCAACTGGCCCAAAGTAATCTACGCCAACGTTAGTAAATGGTGGTAGATCAGGGACCACTCTCTCTTCTGGCAGGTCTGCCATTTTTTGCTCACCGGCCTTTTCCACCATGGAGCTTACAGATGAGGCATCTGGATATGATCCTCCTCACTGCAGTAGGTCCACTCGTTATCCAGTATTTACTCCTTGCAGCAGAAAGAACATGATTTCTGCCTCCATGTCCGAGCTGTAGATGGATATGACGGAGGATAAGGTCGGAGATGTGTTGGTCTTTTGACAAGATGAGGGGATGTTTAATGTCCTCAGGGATTGCTGCCTTATTCAGCCGTCCCCCAACTCGTAGAAGTCCTCCATCTAAAACTGGATCCAATCTGAAGATGCTGCTACTTCTTGGCACTTGTGGCTTGCCAGAGGTTAGTGCAGCAAATTTGGTTGGGAATCTCTCTTGCTGGCAAAAAGCGATTATGGAGGCCTCAGCCTCCAAGAGATCTTCCAGCTTCACTTTCTGATTCCCAAGTGATGTTGAGAAAGCTTGCATCTCCTTTTGCACATCCAACCTTGCTGCTCTAGTAGCACTGGTGCTTGCAAGCTCCAACTCCTTTCTCTTCTTACTCAGTTTGAGCAAAGTTCCTTTCAGCTTTATAAGCCATACAACTGCAACCTTTAATCTTTGCCAATCAGAGAAATGGGTCATCAGTTCTGATGTGGCATTGGTGTCAACAAGTACTGCATTGACCGTCAGACTTCTCTTTACTTCTGGGTCATCGACAGCGACACTTGTATCCACAGGAAATGTTGGCCACGTTTCTTCAGGTTCCCGTAGGAATTCTGGGCCTTCCATCCATCTTTGCTTCACAAGATCTTCTGCTTTCAATCCACGTGAAGCATCATCAGCAGGGTTCAGGGATGTGGGAATGTATCTCCACTGTTCAACTTCAGAGTTGTCCCTGATGGTGGTTACCCTGTTTGCGACGAAGGTTTGAAATCGTCGGTCCTCGTTTCTTATATACTTAAGAACTGATGTGCTGTCAGTCCAAAAGCAGGCCCTCTTCAGTGGAAGCTGGAGCTCTGCTTGAAGCATCTTGTCCACTCTTACTGCAACAACGGCAGCGGTGAGTTCTAAACGGGGAATTGTGACCGGCTTTAGGGGAGCTACTCTGGCTTTGCCAAATAAGAAAGCAACATGAACCCGTTCATCCATGTTCTGCATCCTCAGGTAAGTAGCCGTCCCATATCCGTTCTCGCTTGCGTCGGCGAAGTGATGTAGTTGTGCGCTGACAGTCCTCCCAAATCCTTCAGGCTTAACACATCTGTGGATCTTGAAATATGCCACCTTCTCAAGATCCATCAGCCATTTTTTCCACTTCTGCTGGAAAGCTGGAGGTATTGGATCGTCCCAATCACACTTCATCCTGCATAACTCCTGCAACAGCAGCTTGGCGGGGAGTACAAAAGGTGCTAGGAATCCCAATGGATCGTAGACGGAACTGATGATGGATAGCATGCCTCGCTTGGTTGGCGGCTTCTCCTTGACTTTCAGCTTGAATTTGAAAGTGTCCGTCTCGATACACCACTGCAAACCCAAAGCTCTGTCCAACAGCAGCTTATTCCTGTCCAGATCAAGCTCATGCAGGTTCTTGGACTTGAGATCCTCTGGGAGGCTTTGAAGCACTTCCCGACTATTACTAATCCACTGAGTGAGGGTAAAACCTCCTTTTCTGCAAACGGTTGTAAGGTTCTTAACCATGGTGACTGCGTTTTCCTCAGAGGGCAGACTCTTCAGCAAATCATCCATGTAGAAGTTTCGGTTGACCGTTTCGATCACTTCTAAAGGAAAGTGGGCCTGGTTGTCTTCAGCAGTCTTTCTAAGAGCAAGGCAGGCAACACTTGGTGATGAAACTGCTCCAAATAAATGGACAGTCATTCGATGCTCTACAAGATCTTGTTCCAGGTTACCTTGAGGCCACCATAAGAATCTTAAGAAGTCTCGGTGTTCCTCTGCCACCTTAACTTGGTGGAACATAGCCTTTATGTCTGCCATTATCGCCACTTGTTCCTGTCTGAATCTCATAAGAACTCCAACTAACGAGCTGGTGAGGTTCGGTCCTTGCAAGAGCTGACTGTTGAGAGAGATCCCTTTGTACTCTGCTCCACAGTCAAACACCACTCGTAACTTTCCCTTCCATGGATGGTACACACCATGGTGCGGGATATACCACACCTTCCCTGTTGGTGCTTCTAACTGATGCTGCGGCACTTCTTCGGCGTAGCCATTGCTGATGACATCAGCAAGAAAGTTTTTGTACTCCTCATGAAAGCTTACGTCTTTCTGAAGTCTTCTTCTCAGACCACGGACACGTTGCACGGCAACCCTGAGGTTGTTCGGCATCAAAACATCTTTCCCTTTGAAAGGCAATTGAAATGTGTAGTGTCCGTTCTGGAGCTGAGCAGAGCTTTCCATTTTCTCCATAAACTTATTTTCTTCTCTTGACATTTCTTCCTGTTCTGCAGAAGCTCGGTCATTGAAGTCATAGTTATATTGGCTAATTAACAGTTCTTCAATATGGTCAATGGCAATTCTATTTGCACAAAATGAAGGGTGGTCACTTCCACAGTCGTCACTTCCCCCTAACGGGCCATTTATTACCCACCCCAGTAGGGTTCTGATCGCGTAGGGTCCATCTTCACCTTCACGACTGTTAATGACCTCCCAAGGCTCCATCAACTTGGAGGCGTTTGTGCCAATTAACAGATCCACGTCAGCGTTTATGTGTTGAATGTTTACATTGTCTAAATAATGCCATTTTCTCAGCTCCCTTTCACTGATTATGTTGGCTGTAGAGACGGGCATTTCTTTCTGGGTAAACACTTTGGGAAGTGGATAGAAGCTCTCACCAGACAATCCGGAAATCTCCAGACTGTCAACGATAGAACTTTCTATTGAGTTGTTATGGCCCAAGGTGCGGATATGAATTTTGAATTTGCGTCCTTCCATGTTCAACCTGTCGACAAGCTTCCTGGTGCAGAAAGTTCCTGTACTCCCTGGGTCCAGAAAAGCGTAGGTTTCAATAACCCTGTTTCCCTTTGCGCACTTCACCTTAACAGGCAAAATGGGAAGAATACCATTGCAGTGGCCAGCCCCTGTAAGACCACAAGCGGAGGATGTTGTGCGGCTCTCAGATGTTTTTGACCGCTCACTGTTCTTCTCATCCTTTGAAGAAACCCTTTCTTTCTCTTCAATGTGCAAAACACTGGGGTGCGTTCGGTTGCACTTTTTGCAAGTGATGCGCCTGTCGCAATTCCTGCTCAAGTGTCCTGTGCACAAACAACTGAAACACAGACCTTTCTCCTTTAGATAGTCCAGTTTCTCCCTGTGTGGTTTTCTTCCCAGTTTAAAACATTGATCTAAAACATGACCACCAGCAGCACAATACTGGCAGAAGACAGAAGTAGTTTTAGTGAAGGTGGTCACTTTGCCGAGAGCCTTTTCCCTCTGGTCACCATCTGGTCTGCTGCATCCGTCCTCATTCCTGTGAGTGTCTGCTTTATATCCATCCTCAATGACCACCTGTGTTGCAAAGCTGTTTCTTCTCAGCTGTGGCGTCACCTGTATCTTGCTCACTTTTGTAGCTCCTTTGAGCACAGGTGAAGTGTCCTGTATATCACCAAAGACTGGATCTGAAATGATTCTGACCTGGCACTCAATGAACTTGACAAGGTCTGAGAATCGTGCCCTTCGACCAGTTTTCTCCAGTACGTCACATGCCTTTGCTCTCCACTTGTCTCTTAGTTTATACGGAAGCTTCTGACTAAGAATCTTCATGTTCGCTGGCATGTTAAGTTCCTCCAAATATTGAAGATCTTCCATAGCGTTGGAACACTCACGGAGGAAAAGCCCATAAGCTTTGAGCGCTTTGGTGTCTTCAGCTTTGATGCTTGTCCATCCTGTGACCTTTTCCATGTAGGCCGCTGTTATTTTGAACTCATTTCCAAAGTGCTCCTTTAGTAACCTTTTAGCGACAGCAAATCCTTTCTCTGCAGTCATGTGAAGGCAGCTGCGTACAATATCTCTAGGCTGCCCCCTAGTGAATTGTTCGAGATAGTACAAACAGTCTCCTTTACAGCCAGTCTTTGCTTCCACGCAGTGCTCAAATGCCCTCATAAATGTGTTGAACTGCAAAGGGTCTCCATCATAAGTTGGAATTTCTCTGCGCGGCAGCAGATGTGATGTTTGCATTTGAACAAGGAGAGCCGTTATGTCATTCTGTTGTTGCAGCAGATTGTAAAGACCTGCTGTCTGATTTTGGTCTTGCAGGGGTTGCTGCACTTGTTGGCCTAGAGTGGGTTGAAAGCTTTGACTGAATGTTGGCATTGATTGCAAGTGAGGCAGTTGAGAGCCATGACTGACAGTTGGCTGTGGTTGTGATGCAAAATGCATGGACAAAGATGCTGAAACGATTGAAGTTTCAGCATTGCATTGTTGTGGTAAAGATTCACGCTGCTGTGCGGGTGGAGCCACATATATTGAGGCCTGTGGATTGAGAGAGGTGAGCTTAGATCTAGCCCCTTTTCTGAAGTAGGAAGCCATTCCATCAGATTGCCTTGAATGGATGCTTCTCCCCATCTGTAGCACTGCTAGCTTAGCAGAAGTGGCAGCTATCTCAGTGTCCAGCTCAAGCTTCTCCCTTTTTCTCCTCAAGAGAAGTTCCTGCTCCTCCAAAGCATGTTTAGCCTTTAAAGCAGCAGCTCGGGCCAAGAGTGCGGCCTGTTCCGCCTCTGCCCTGCGTCTGGCTGATGAAGTGGAGAATCTGCTACTTGACGATCTGTTTGAGCCATGGTGCCTTGACTGCACATTTGAAATGCTGTCTTGAGGTCCAATCTCATTTTCACTTTGGACAGTTTGAGATTGTTCAGTTTGACCCAGCAAATCATCATTAACCTCATCATCATGATCATCACCCACTTTAGTAGCTGGACAAGCAGCAGTGTCAGACAACCATTGATTTGTACCCACAAGAAACTCCTTTACATTCAACATTTTAGCTTGGTACCATATTTCATGTTTGCTTGCTTCCTCAGCAGGCAATAAACCCAATAAAGATGCATGCACCTGCTGTATTGTGTTACACAACTCATTAAAAACGGTTAACTCATTTTCAACCTTATTCACATGTTCTTTATCACCCATGAATTTAAGAATAGATTGTTTTACTTTAGACAGTTTACCAAAGTTAGACTTTCTTTCCTTATTTTTTCCAACAAAGCTTTATGTGTTAATTTACCCACACGTTTTTCAGTTACAGATTTTACCTCTGCACCCGCAAGCTCAGTCTCAAGGCCCAGTTGGCCTGTTCCCTCTTCAGCCATAATGACGACAAAGTCAGTTGGCTTTATTAGTCCGCAAAATAGTTTGTGTTGCGCAAACAACTCGTCTTGACGAGAAAGTTATTTTTAGTCGGTTGCGAGTCTGCTACCAATGCATTGTGTTTACGCGAATGTGTGCACACAAATTACCATGGCCATTCATATCAGCGCTGATCCACACATACCCCAATCGAGCGTTGGCCGGCTTTGATGAATGATGTCCCGGTGAGATGATGCTGTCGCTGACCCGTAGCTCACTCCGGTAGCTCCAGCTCCGTTAGCGATCGGCAACTCCAAACACAGGGGCGGCTGGCCCATAGTGGGCGATAGTGCACCGCCCTCCCTCACATCCGTGGTTTCCAAAGAAGACGTTAATCCACAATGTAACAAGTCGGCGTCCTCTTGGTGAACGTTCTCCAAATCGAAGCAGTTTTTCGACCTAAATGTACTGACTAAGCCCTAAACTTAGTAGTACTGGTTGTTGATTCCGTTTATAGTTTCCGACGTGCACCCAGCGCGCTCCAATTACCGCAAAAACGAAGACAGTTCAGTTTATTTTGCTGGTTTATTTTTTCCAATAATACACAGCCGCAATAATTCTAACTCAAAATACATGTAACAAAACAATAAACCCGAATTCCTCACTAAACTAAGATGCATTAACACACGGGGACACGGGCACACGGGCACAGTCGAAAAACTGTTTGCTTCCCCATCAACAACAACCTGTGATCAGGTTCAATCAGGTTAAATGCCTCACTCTGCTGACCCGAGGTCAACTGAACCACACAGCCCCCTAGTGGCACGGGGTAAAATTACACGAAAATAAAGCACATTTAATATGGCACCTACTATAATAATAGATTCAATTTATGTAGCGCTTTTCACGTACTCAAAGCGCTTTACATAGGGGCACAAAAATAGATAAACAAGAAAAAAAAAAAAAAAGTTGATGGGGCTAGAGATAGTGAGTGATCTAGGAGAGATAGTGAGTGATCTAGGGGTAGGCAGAGGAGAAGAGATGAGTCTTGAGGCGGGACTGGAAGATGGTGAGGGACTCAGAGTCACGAATATGTTGGGGGAGGGAGTTCCAGAGCCTGGGAGATGTCCTGGAGAAGGCTCTGTCACCTAGGCTGTGGAGTTTTGATGTGTGGGTGGAGAGGAGACCAGCTGAGGAGGATCTGAGGGCCTGGGGGGGTTGGTAGAGGGAGAGAAGATCAGAGAGATATGGGGGGGCCATATGGTGGAGAGCTTTGTAGGTGAGGACCAGGAGTTTGTAGTGGATCTGATGTGAGATGGGGAGCCAGTGGAGATTCTTGAGGACTGGGGTGATGTGGTGCCACGCTTTAGTATGAGTGAGGAGACGGGCGGCTGCATTCTGGACCAGTTGGCGTCTGTTGATGGAGGTGGTGGAGATGCCGGCGAGGAGTGAATTGCAAACACTTTACTGTGAATTCATAGACACTTTACTACGCAAAGTGTCAAAAGACAGAAAGTACGTACCAGTCAACCCGGTCTCACGAAAATACGTGACACTGTCACGTTATTTAATCTATTGAAACGTGATCAGGGACACGTATTTTCAAAATTTTCGTGTCAAAAAGCACGACTTCCAAACTAAGGTTCTGTCCGGGAGCGTTCTCCCTAATGTCCCTTGAGGAGCTCCGTACAGAACATTTATTGTTAAAAATTGTCTGTGATAACTAACAATATGACAGCTTTTGGCCACCCGTTTCTACTTAAACTTGTCTGTGAACAATATGACAGCTTTAGGCCACCCGTTTCTACTTTCACCTTTGATTCTGAGAAATTGTGACAATTCACGGATATATTAAATGCAGGTGCGCTGCTCAGGCAAACCGCGAAGGAAAAAAGGGTAGCTGCTTCATCTGTTCTTTTTAGAATTGTATGTCTTCATGTTTTGATCTAGCCAGAGATCTATTGTCTTGTTTTTGGCTATGTGAATGGAAGTCCGCGTCGATTCCTCGCAAGTCCAGTGTCGCGAGCGGAAGTGACATCTAGAAATCATACAGTATAATAATGGGTTATCATTAATATTGATGTGTAGGGGTTGATTATAACTCGTGAATAATATTGTTTATACCACAGTCTGGGGGAATACTCATATTCTGATTGGCTGCAGGGTGTGTATTATCTCCTGATATAGGCCTACAGACACCTGTTAAGTAGTTCCAGTCAGTGTTTAGATTCTCTGCCCGAGCCCGAGCCCGACCCGACCTGACCCGCGGGCAGGGTCGGGCCGATATTTCCCACCACTATCCTCGGACCGGGCCTTTGATCGAGCGATTTTATTTTTATTTTATCATTGGTTTATTGGCCTAATCTGAGGAGAAATCTATGCCATAAACAGAAATATTATAGGTCTTTATTACACGGGTCTTCTCAATGCCGTGGAACGCTCCGTTCACTTGCATGGGTCCGGTGACTTGTCAACCCGTCTGCTGATCAACACTACGAATGCTGGTAACGAATAAATTGTAAAAAAGACACAGCATGTGAAGTTATTTTTTCGTTTTGGCAGTAGCCGTGTAATAAGCGGGCTAATGTATAGAACGTCGCCGGTCAATATCGAAAATAAGACCCTTCAGGGCGAAGCAAGACACCTTCGCTGCGCGTCGGTGTACTGTTCGCCCTGGTGGGGCTTATTTTCCCGATAATGACCGGCGTTCTATGCATTATCCCTACATATATATTTAGCAGAGTAGACTAAATGTGAACAAAGTTACTTATGTATTAAAAAAAATGTTGGGTTGAAATCGGGCTCGGGCTCATAATTACAGTTAATCTGTCGGGGCGGGCCGGGCTCGGACAGAACGTGCACGGGCTCGGGCTTGGTATTCTTTATTAATCGAATGGGAAATGCAATAGGCCTATTTTAAGACCGAATCACCGTTAAACTTGTTTCTAATAACATTCCTAGCGAGAAATATACTTTTAACTTGCATAATCTTTAGTCAGTGATTACGTCTGATCTTTAGTTTTATAGTTATTAGGAAGATTCTATCGGCTCGCTCGCATGTTTTAACGACGTCAGGTTGCTTGGGACGCTGCTTTCGCTAAACTAGCAGCTCACGTGTTTCCTGCGTTTGTGTTATTAAACCGTTACTTTATGCAGCCTAACTTTTAATGATATCATCTTGTTAGAAACACGTATATCTGAGAGCCAACCCAGTCGCCAAAAGCATACGTTGACAGTGTAATCCAGTGAACACTGGATTACGTCGCATTTCAACATAAAATAGCGTGTTATACACACACACACACACACACACACACACACACACACACACACACACACACACACACACACACACACACACACACACACACACACACACACACACACAATGCATTTCGCTGCTAAAACAACAACAACAGATATTCCCTCAATTATTATTACTTTCAAAACGTTGGCCAAGGTGGAATATCCTTTTTATTTGGGCTGCTTCTAGGACATTTTGGGTGGATTTTGAACGGTATGTGGGCAGGACGTTTTTTGCAGGACCTGGCAACCCTGCGCTGTTGCCCGGGGTGCTGAAATGCTCCGGAACAGATCTGGATCCACTATGGCCAAAAGACTTGTATGCCCCCCCCCCCCTTAAATAAATTATATGGCAGAATAAAGAATAAATTCATGCATTATCATTCAACTTGAACATGTATTTTTACAGTATAGCGTGGTGGAGGGGTGACGTATGTTGGCCAACCCGGAAGTGAGCGTCGCCCTGGTTTCCCTTGACAAAAAGCCAACGGGTTTTTCCATTGGATTTTGAATTATTGCAGAAAAATTTGCATATTTGAAGCACCTCCTCAAAAACTGAAAATAAATAAATAAATAAAAATATCTGTGCTCCAAGGAACGAAATGTAAACCAATGCATTCTGAATGGGAGTGTTTCTCCGATTTTTCCATGCTACACAGAACGAAATGTAAACCCATGCAAATAAAGACCTCATGTTCATAATAATTTAAATATCATTAATCTCCTCAGTGTGTAGAGTGGTATTCTATTTTTTTCAACGGGGCTGCATCCAGTCACTTGACCGTCATGGTTGCTATGGTGGTTGCAATCGACCGCCCCCTCTAATCCTTACATGGTTCTAAAAACCACGCGGCAAAGGAGCTGCCGTCCATTGTGTTGTTTTTGTCGTAAACTAGGGTCCAATGGTTAAAAAATAGACAGATATTCCAAGGTATCCTTAAAAGGCATCTTGGATGTTTTTATTTTGTGCAGTTTAGACTTCTTCTATAACCTATTTTTGAAAGCAAAACGCCAAGCTCATTGATTTAACGAGGAAGGGTTATTTGAAACAATTTATTAAATAAATATTTATGAGAGGTCATTCCTTCTCCTGAGTTTGCTTCCTATTTATGTCTAGTGTACAACCCTACTGTCCACAAGCATCACCCCCCCCCCCCCTCCCCATATGGATTTGGAGAATTGCTGCCACGTCCCAGTGGTGGAGGTATCATATATATGAAAGAGGGCATTCAATTATACTACAATGATCAATTAGGAGGCCGAAGCCCTAAAGGAAGTGATGCAATAGGTGACTGAGTCGACAACATTTAAGTAAGCCTTGGGGTCTCTTATATATCAAAGGGGGTCTCAAAGGAAGCATATACGCTTCAACCTGTGGCCTACAGGAATGACTCAGCAAGTGCTCCATCTCGTTCCACCTCACCCAGCGGCTCGCTTGCAAGGTTTTGGCCTGAAGTTCTTCCCAGACCTACACCGTAGCCATCCAACCTGCATGTCTAAGAATCAGGCCTCACTTTAATAATGACAAAAAGTTATGAGCGAAACACACATAAACTTTTGTTGTTTCATAAGCGTGGTGCCGGCTCCTTTTGACCTTTTGACCCCAGACTTCTGAGGGAATAGCTGAATCAATTCATTAGTCAATTAGAAGTATGAAAATATCTTCCCGGAGGCGTAACGGGTCAAACAAGGTGTCTTTTGACATCTACGCTTCCAGGCGATTGCAACGGTGCCACACATGAGCATATTCGAACATGTTTAATGGTAGTAATTAGCTGTCGAAATTGGAGGCCTTAATAAATAATGAGCAGCTATTGATTTACTTCCCGATAGAAATTTGTGACAAATGACATGTTATTTAGCATCTACACGTTGAGCTGAGTCCAATGACACCAAGCATGACACTCTAGCAAATGGTAACATGTATTTTACATGGTACATATGGTCTAGGACATGATCTCGGTGTGGCAAGAGGGCGAGCTTGATCTCATTGGACTCAGCTTAACGTGTAGATGCTAAATAACATGTAATTTGTCAAAAATCTCCATCGGGAAGCAAATCTATAGCTGGTCATTATTGATAAAGGCCTCCAAAATCGACAGCTAATTACTACCCCGAAACATTTTCAAATATGATCATGTGTAGCACTGTTGCAATCGCCTCGAAACGTAGATGTCAAAGGACACATTGTTTTCCCCGTTACTCCTCCGGGAAGATATTTTCATACTTCTAATGGATTGATTCATATTTTAAGGTTCTCGGAGTGAGACTTTAAGCGGCTGCAGCAGAAGTGTTGAGACGAAAGATGATATAAAGACATTTATAGAATATTCAGATTCACATTATGATTATTCGTCATAACTATCCGACCAAACATCCTTCACATTCACTGAGCGAAGATTATGAAAGTCCAGGCCCCCCTTCCTGCACTCGGGGTCCGACTGGGCCAAGTTTCGGGCAGGAAGGGCCCTCGGGGTCCGACCGGGCCAAGTTTCGGTGCGGGGGTCTCAGTTAGGCCCTAGAATAAGGTATTCAAATTTCAGGGCGGTAGGACCTTCCTATCTCAAAAACTGTTTTTCCACCACATTCTGGACCATTAGGTCTTGCAGGCAACACTTCTGAGGGGCTTTGTCCAAATGACACTCCATTTGGGAAAACTTTTTTTCTCTAAGGGCTAGAACTCCAAATCTCGGATATGTCGTTCTCTGGGCCCCCGGGAAATGTGTGTCAACATTTCAGTATCCCTATCTCGAAAAGGCCGGAAAAGGGGCGTGACCTCCAACAGTACAGTAAATGTACATAAGACAGAGGTTAGTTTCTCGTCCCCATTTTTATTTGAAGTCTGGGGTCAAAAGGTCAAAAGGAGCCGACACCACGCCGCTTATGAGATAACAAAAAGTTCATGTGTATTTCTCTCATAACTTTTTGTCACTATTAAAGAGAGGCCTGATTCTAAGATATGCATGTTGGATGGCTAGGGTGTAGGTCTGGGAAGAACTTCAGGCCAAAATCATGCAAGCGAGCCGCTGGGTGCAGGTGCAACGAGATGGAGGGGGGCCTGGACTTTTATAATCTTCGCTCGGTGAATGTGAAGGATGTTTGGTCGGAGAGTTATGACGAAGAATCATAATGTGAATCTGAATATTCTATAAATGTCTTGATATCATCTTTCGTCTCAACACTTCTGCTGCAGCCACTTAAAGTCTCACTCCGAGAACCTTAAAATATGAATCAATCCATTAGAAGTATGAAAATATCTTCCCGGAGGCGTAACGGGGCAAACAAGGTGTCCTTTGACATCTACGTTTCGAGGCGATTGCAACAGTGCCACACATGATCATATTTGAATATGTTTCGGGGGAGTAATTAGCTGTCGATGTTGGAGGCCTTTATCATTAATGACCAGCTATAGATTTGCTTCCCGATGGAGTCCAATGAGATCAAGCTCGCCCTCTTGCCACACCGAGATCATGTCCTAGACCATATGTACCATGTAAAATACATGTTACCATTTGCTAGAGTGTCATGCTTGGTGTCATTGGACTCAGCTCAACGTGTAGATGCTAAATAACATGTCATTTGTCACAAATTTCTATCGGGAAGTAAATCAATAGCTGCTCATTATTGATTAAGGCCTCCAATTTCGACAGCTAATTACTACCATTAAACATGTTCGAATATGCTCATGTGTGGCACCGTTGCAATCGCCTGGAAGATGTTGAAGGACACCTTGTTCGCCCTCTTACGCGACCGGGAAGATATTTACATACTTCTGATTGACTAATGAATTGATTCAGCTATTCCCTCAGAAGTCTGGGGTCAAAAGGTCAAAAGGAGCCGGCACCACGCCGCTTATGAGACAACAAAAGTCTATGTGTGTTTCGCTCATAACTTTTTGTCATTATAAAAGTGAGGCCTGATTCTCAGATATGCAGGTTGGATGGCTACGGTGTAGGTCTGGGAAGAACTTCAGGCCAAAATCTTGCAAGCGAGCCGCTGGGTGAGGTGGAACGAGATGGAGCACTTGCTGAGTCATTTCCTGTAAGCCACAGGTTGAAGCGTGTATGCGTCCTTTGAGACCCCCTTTGATATATAAGAGACCCCAAGGCTTACTTAAATGTTGTCGACTCAGTCACCTATTGCATCACTTCCTTTAGGGCTTCGGCCTCCTAATTGATCATTGTAGTATAATTGAATGACCTCTTTCATATATATGATACCTCCACCACTGGCACGTGGCAGCAATTCTCCAAATCCATATGGGGGGGGGGGGGGGGGGGTGATGCTTGTGGACAGTAGGTTTGTACACTAGACATAAATAGGAAGCAAACTCAGGAGAAGGAATGACCTCTCATAAATATTTATTTCATAAATTGTTTCAAATAACCCTGCCTCGTTAAATCAATGAGCTTGGTGTTTTGCTTTCAAAAATAGGTTATAGAAGAAGTCTAAACTGCACAAAATAAAAACATACAAGCTGCCTTTTAAGGATACCTTGGAATATCTGTCTATTTTTTAACCATCGGACCCTAGTTTACGACAAAAACAACACAATGGACGAGTTGGGTCTGTCTGCGTCCTGCAAGACGGAGGCGTTATTTGTAGTAGGAGGTGTAACTTGTAGTCGGAGGAGGCGTAACTTGCACTAGGAGGCGTAACATGTAGTCGGAGGCGTAACTTGTAGTCGGAGGCGTGTCTAGTACTTTTCTAAATCGCGGAAGTGATCTGTATGTAGCAGTGGTGCGCAGGTACATAAATGACCGCAACTCGGACCTCAAATATTAGGCCTTAAATTTTCTTACCGTCATGAATATCGGAAGACCCGACTTCAATGAAGATCTCGTGTGAACCGTGATTTACAACGCTTTTTGTTTACCGCGAAAATAGTAAGATCTCGCGTGGACCGCGATTTAGAAAAGAACAAGTTACGCCTCCTCGTACAAGTTATGCCTCCTACTACAAGTTACGCCACCGTCTTTCAGGACGCAGACAGATACTATTGCAATGGACGGCAGCTCCTTCGCCGCGTGGTTTTTAGAACCATGTAAGGATTAGAGGGGGCGGTCGATAGCAA
>NC_082385.1:20379215-20381715 GCF_031168955.1 Gadus macrocephalus
AAAATTTCAGGGCGGTAGGACCTTCCTATCTCAAAAACTGTTTTTCCACCACATTCTGAACCATTACGTCTTGCAGGCTACACTTCTGAGGGGCTTTGTCCAAATGACACTCCATTTGGGAAAACTTTTTTTCTCTAAGGGCTAGAACTCCAAATCTCGGATTTGTCGTACACGGGGCCCCGGGAAATGTGTGTAAACATTTTAGCATCCCTAGCTATCTCGAAAAGGTCGGCAAAGGGGCGTGACCTCCAACAGTACAGTAAATGTACATAAGACAGAGGTTAGTTTCTAGTCCCCATTTTTTGTGGGATGGAGGTGTACATTTGTGGCTAAAGGTGTGTAGACACAGCTGGCCTGTGGCCACGTTTTTTGAAGTCGGGGGTCAAAAGGTCAAAAGGAGCCGGCACCACGCCGCTTATGAGATAACAAAAAGTTAATGTGTGTTTCTCTCATAACTTTTTGTCATTATTAAAGAGAGGCCTGATTCTCAGATATGCATGTTGGATGGCTAGGGTGTAGGTCTGGGAAGAAGTTCAGGCCAAAATCTTGCAAGCGAGCCGCTGGGTGCAGGTGCAACGAGATGGAGCACTTGCTGAGCCTGGACTTTCATAATCTTCGCTCTGTGAATGTAAAGGATGTTTGGTCGGATGTTACGACGAAGAATCATAATGTGAATGGGAATATTCTATAAATCTCTTGATATCATCTTTCGTCTCAACACTTCTGCTGCAGCCACTTAAAGTCTCACTCCGAGAACCTTAAAATATGAATCAATCCATTAGAAGTATGAAAATATCTTCCCGGTGGTGCAACAGAGCAAACAAGGTGTCCTTTGACATCTACGTTTCGAGACGATTGCAACAGTGCCACACATGATCATATTTGAATATGTTTCGGGGTAGTAATTAGCTGTCGATTTTGGAGGCCTTTATCAATAATGACCAGCTATAGATTTGCTTCCCGATGGAGATTTTTGACAAATTACATGTTAATTAGCATCTACACGTTAAGCTGAGTCCAATGAGATCAAGCTCGGCCTCTTGCTACACCGAGATCATGTCCTAGACCTAGGTGTACCATGTAAAATACATGTTACCATTAGCTAGAGTGTCGTTCTTGGTGTCATTGGACTCAGCTCAACGTGTAGATGCTAAATAACATGTCATTTGTGACAAATCTTTATCGGGAAGCAAATCAATAGCTGCTCAGTATTGATTAAGGCCTCCAATTTCTACAGCTAATTACTACCATTAAACATGTTCGAATATGCTCATGTGTGGCACCGTTGCAATCTCCTGGAAGCGTAGATGTTGAAGGACACCTTGTTCGTCCTCTTACGCCACCGGGAAGATATTTACATGCTTCTGATTGACTAATGAATTGATTCAGCTATTCCCCCAGAAGTCTGGGGTCAAAAGGTCAAAAGGAGACGGCACCACGCCGGGGTGGATCCAGATCTCGGGCAACAGCGCAGGGTTGCCAGGTCCTGCAAAAAACGTGCCCCCCACATACCGTTCAAAATCCACCCAAAATGTCCTAGAAGCATCCCAAATAAAAAATGATATTATTGGCCATTTTGGCCAACGTTTTGAAAGTAATAATATTTGAGGGAATATTTTTTTGTTGTTGTTTTAGCAGCGAAATGCACCGTGTGCGTGTGTGCGTGTGTGTGTGTGTGTGTGTGTGTGTGTGTGTGTGTGTGTGTGTGTGTGTGTGTGTGTGTGTGTCTGTGTGTCTGTGCGTGCGTGTGCCTGCTTGTTTGTGCTTGTGTGTGTGTGTGTCTGTGCGTGTGCGTGCGTGTGTGTGTGTATAACACGCTATTTTATGTTGAAATGCGACATAATCCAGTGTTCACGAAAAGTACACTGTCAAAATAGGCCTATGCTTTTGGCGACTGGGTTGGCTCTCAGATATACGTGTTTCTAACAAGATGATATCATTAAAAGTTACATAAAGTAACAGTTTAATAACACAAACGCAGGAAACACGTGAGCTGCTAGTTTAGCGAAAGCAGCGTCCCTAGTAACCTGACGTTGTTGAAACATGCGAGCGAGCCGATAAAATCTTCCCAATAACTATAAAACTAAAGATCAGACACAACCACTGACTGAATATTATGAAAGGAAAATGTAAATTTCTCGCTAGAAATGTCATTAGAAACACGTTTAATGGTGTATCTGTCCTAAAATATTGCATTTCCCATTCAGATAATAACGATTAATATGGCTACGTAACAATTTCACCAAATGCTAGGAGAACGTATCGCCCCTGTTGGTGCTATTCCCCCATTCATTTCAAATGGAGAAGGACGCGTGTTCAGGGTGACGCTTTGGTCAGGCAAAGCGTGAACCTGAACACGCCTTGCGATGTGGACACACGTATCTATCCTTACGCCTTGGCGTGATACCGGGTTGGTGTGTGTGTGTGTGTGTGTGTGTGTGTGTGTGTGTGTGTGCGTGTGTGCGTGTGTGTGTGTGTGTGTGTGTGTGTGTGTGTGTGT